>NC_088413.1:47751404-47866404 GCF_034236695.1 Oncorhynchus nerka | reverse complement strand
GGTTACATAGTATTCCACTTGGTCATGCTCACCCTTTCTGTAACTTGCCACATGCATCATCCTGATGATGTGGCAAATTACAGTTTTCTTTCTGAAAGTCTTATATCTTGAAAACATTATTGCTGACGTGCAAAACATTTTGGGACTGTATCAACGGTGAACTAATGAACAACAATACCAAAAGGTCGTTTTTGAGTGGATTATTCCTTTAATCCCAACTCTGACCTTAACCATCACGGAAAAACTGGGTGAGAACTGGGTCCTTTAACTGCAAAAGGTCTTGTCCTGGTCAGGTCATCCCGATGCCTGTGGAGCTGAGCCCAGCCAGCAATGATGCATTACAGCATAGCTGTGGCTTGGGAGCTTCTGGTAGCCACTTTTCCTCAGGGAATTTGTGTGGGGCTCTGTGGTACAGTGACTGTGTCAGTGGGGCTCTGTGGTAGCATTGTGAGTGCTGTTAACCATCCGATGACATGCGAAACGCTACCTCAAGCTTCAACGGCTTTGTCAAGCCATCGACCGCAATCCTCATGTTCAGGAATCCCAAAATGTCCCTCGTGGCGTTTAATAAATGAGCTCAAACGGGGTTCGTACGCCTGCTGAGATAATGACATGAAACTGAATAGCTGGACTGTACATCATCCCCTTGGTTCAAGTTCTGTGTTGAACAGGATTTTGCAATTAATTTTACATTCATTCATTTCATTTTAATATAGCTAGGTGGGACAATCACATATCACAGGGGGGGGGGTCTGGTTAGTGCTAGTTAATGTTTTTTTGTTTGGGGGTGGGGGGTTGAGGTGAGTAGGAGGGATTAGCTTCGGGGGAGCTGGTCCTAGCTTCGGGGGGAAGCTGGTTCCTCCATTGGGGTGCCGGGACAGGGAAGGGCTTGGACTGGACTGAGCGGGTGCTGCTGTCCCGTAGTGGTGGGAGGGCCAAGAGACCTGAGTGCTGGGGTTGGGGTGTCGGGCCTGAGCCTGAATGTAGGGAGGGGCAGTTTCTTTCGCTGCTCCGTAGGTGAGCACCATGGACTTGTAGTGGATGCGAGCTTCGACTGGAAGCCAGTGGAGTGTGCGCAGGAGCGGGGTGAGATGAGAGAACTTGCTTCATTGAAAGTTATGCCTCATGGTTTCTTTGAGTGCGAGCTGTCTGTCGTGAAGGGAGAAGACATGTCAAAGCCCCAATACGATAATACAGTTTCTCATTAAATCATTGATTGCTCTTTCTCATCTACTCGGCTCTGCTTCTCCTTCTTCTTCGCTGCTACGGATTGCAGTCAGAACACTTAAGAGAGGCAGTGGCAGCGACGTTAGCGGGCCATGGATTCAGGTCGTCTCCCAAACGGCACGCCGTTCCCTTTGTAGTGCCCCCTTTTATAGTGCACTATATAGGTAATAGGGTGCCATTTGGGACGTTGCCTCACGCTCTCATCTAGTAGAAAGATCAATGATGTATCACATTTGCAGATGAGGCCTCCACCCTGTGATCACTGGAGGGTGACTCTGCTACTCCCTTTAGACAGAACAGTGAGAAGAATGAGGGGGAAACTGCTGGGCTTCTTTTGTGCAATATAAACCCAGCGATTGGATGTCAACTATTCTTTTAATTGTTTTGTTAAAATGATTTCGTATGCAAAAATGGGCATACCAGAAGAGTAGATGTTCCGTAGTGAGAATCCGTTTTGAAACGTTGTGTCCGTCCAATCAGAACACAGATGTTGGTTTTCTGTTGCAAAACGCTCTGCTACAATGTGTGGTTCCAGTGGAGGCTGCGGGTGGAGAGGGCCTACAGCTGTTTGTGGACGCCAGTGTTCCTGTGGACTCGGAGCTGATCAGACAGTATGTGAACGAGGCACTGGCAGAGACCATAGCCCTGATGCTGGGACAGAGAGAGGGACAGGAGAGACCTGTAGCACCAGCCAAGCCTCGGGATCCTCCGTCACAGGAGGTACTGTGTACAGTCAATCAATCAATAAATCAGTCTTTACTGTATAAATAAAACAAAAAATAGTATTTTGAAATAGTATTTCTAATCTAACATTTACACTGAGTTATTTGTTCCTTTTTCTACAGTATTTTATTGTAATTGTATTCTTTCTTTCTTTCCACAATGTGGTGCTGTTGTAGGAGCCCTTGGTGCCAACCCCAGTGCCCACCCCAGAGCCCAGTGTTAGTCCTGGGCCCCCCAGCAGAGGCCTGTCTACCCCACAGGCTTCAGAGCAGGGGACCCCCCAGCAGTCACCCAGAGAACCCCAGCCACAGGAGCCTCACGTCTCCACACCTGCAGGTCTCATAGCATAGTTACTGTATCTCCATTACACACGCACACTCTGCATACTCCGTCTGCGGTCATAGTAATGGAGTAGTCCATGACTAGGGACCAAAGCTTTTCATGATCATGTGACCTGATAAGGGAAAACTCAGCGCCCTAGTTATAAGCAAGGACCTAGAGTTTTTCTTGTGCTGGTCACATGGTCAGGAAAAACTTGGGCTTATCCATGATAGATTGATCCCCAGCCTATCCAATGAGATGCTGAACATTCCTGTTCCACTTTGATCTCAGACCCAGAGCCAATAGTGACCCCAGTCACCACTCCAGACCCCTCTCCCCTGGCGGTGTCCCCTCCCTCTGACCCTGCCGGACCCTGGGGAGACGCATCACTGCCCCTGGCTGAGGAGCAACCCCACAGCACGGTAGAGGAGCAGGAGAAGCACAACAAGCCACTGTGAGTCTGCCTGTCTACTGATTCTACTGTCTGTCTTTCTGAATGGTGGAACTGCGTGGGGACCTCCCTCAGAAGACAATAAGGGGACATAGTGGCGAGTGTAGGATGCACTGCTTGGTGTGGTTGTATTGTACCACAGCTCCCCCTGCTGTCAGGAGATGACAATGCAGTTAGAGTTACAAAGAACATGCGAAGATAACACACAGGCCTGGAACATAGATGGTTATTGGTTTTAACCTGACCGAGTACCACCCATCCTACTAATATCTCATCTCTCTTTTTCTATTCTCTCTTTCTACAGAGTGATGTCAGTAGCTGAGGAGGAACCTGTCAGTGTGCCTCCAGTCCCACCTGTAACCTCCAGCCCCCTGACCCAGTCTCCCCGCTCCCCTACTCCACCACCCCCACCTGGGCCTCAGACCCCCTCCACTCCCCCTCCTCCTCGTCGTCGTCGGAGACGACCAGCAGCAGCAGTAGTTCCACAGTCACTGGGACAGACGCGGCTGCTAGACACATCTCAGAGGGAGAGCTGCTCCTCAGCTATAGCCAGGCGGCAGCAGCACGGGGTGAGATGGATAGACAACGCAGCTCAACACACGCGCACACACACACACACACACAGTGTTGGGGCTTATTTGGGAGTGTCTTGACGGTTTCCTCAGACGTCAGGTGGTCTACAAAAGGCCATCCGTTCCTAAGATTTGCCATAATCCTCATAGTGTGATTATTATCATGTCAAACCCATTGATGCCTTTTCGTCTGTTTCCACCCAGCCTTTGAGGAGGAAGGCTTCTATGTTCCCTATCTAATCAACAGCTTCTCCAGCTCGCTGCAGGAGGTTCAGGACATGGTGAGTGGCACAGTCTCCACTGCTTTTCTTTTACTAGCATAGCGCTGTTATTCCAAATGTCCATACGGCTCCCATACACAGCAAACAACGCTGTTACATTTCCTGTGTCACTCAGGACTACGACCCGCCCAGTGAGGGTCAGGTGAGGAGGCCTGTCAACCCGGCCCACCACGACCCCATCCTGTCTCTATTGGCTAAGATGGACCAGGGGGTCATCACGCAGACACGCCCTGACCCGGAGGTAACTATCAGACTACTGCACTGCTCTGTACATACTGGAACCTTATTTGTCCCGTTGTGACATTATAATGCCTCTAGGTGGCAGCTTTTCCCCATTTGTCAATGCATGCCAAAATGGAAGGTGACCTTATTGTGTTTGTGCATAGCATTTATGCAAGGGAAATCCAATGAAATGCAATATAGACAAAAGCTTTGGCACAGTGTACATAAATACTGGTTTAATGCTGACTTGGAATTTTTTTTAAATATTGTGATTCGCAAGCAAACAGCCAAGGCATTAAGCCCTTGCAGTGCAGGGTCATGTTCAGAATGGCAGACCGTAGCCAAATGTTTTGCAAAAGCTCAGTGAGCTGTGACTGCTGTGTCCCCCCCCAATCCCCAGGAGTCCTGGGAGGAGGAGGGAGAGGTCAGCGAAGGCCAGAGACCCAGGCTGCATCCTGCAGGGAAGAGGCTAGTTACTGGACACTCCCTCACTGTCCAGCCCTGGAACAGGACAGAGCCCAACCCTAGACAGGGACACGTCTCCTCCCCAGGACAGCTCACCCTGCAGTCAGCAGGTAGAACTGGAACCGCACGGCAATGTTTCTCTTTCCATTCTACCTCTGTTCCCCCTGCCTAAAGGAGTTTGGGGTATATACTTGTTGGATTCAAATGACAAAATATGTTGCTTTTTAAAACTCTGGACTCAGAACCCACAAACGACAGGCTTACGACCGGACTTCTCTATCTCATTTCAAATGAATCGATATGTGTATGAGGAGAGGAGAGGGGTACTAGAGATTACAAGGCAGCGTAAGGGTTGATGTGGTGTTCACAGGCACAGGGGAAGGGAACAGGGGAGGAGAAAGCGAGGAGAGGGGGAATAGACGTGTTGACACCACAGAGCAGAGCCACAGTGCTGAGAGAGTTATCCTGAGTCATAGGGGAAATCAGACAGCCTGGAATCTCCATCAGGGGCTGCTGGGAGCACAGAGAGGCCAGGCCAGTGGAAAGCCACTGCTGCTGCCCCGTAGGGGGGGCTGTGTGTGTCTTTACGTGGTCTGCCTTCCAGAAAGAGCATGTAGTTCATTGAATTTATACAGCACTATTCTAGGACCCAAATACTCTTTAAAATACCACTTAGAACCCAGAACTAGACAAATAAAGACAAAAGGAAGTGGGATAAGGGTTCTTAAAAAGATGATGATTCACATGATATAGGAGGAGGAGGGGCGCCAGGTAGCCTAGTGGTTAGAGCGTTGGGCAGGCAACCTGGACCGAATCCCCGAGCTGACAAGGTACAAATCTGTTGTTCTGCCCCTGAACAAGGCACTGTTCCTAGGCCGTCATTGAAAATAAGAATTTGTTCTTAACTGACTTTTTAACTTGCCTAGTTAAAAAAAAAGAAATATATATATGTATTTTCCCATTCCTGGTATGTTAACCATAATGTCCACTCTTAACTAGGCCTCTTCTCGTAAAAACGTAGCACTTGTCAGTGTTTGACACCCTGCATACTGGTGTTTCAGTTTATACAAATATCCCGTTTAGAGCTGGATGAAAAAGCATGAAATGAATACTGTAATATTTACTTAGTGGTCGAAAAGCAACATGCGATTCTGTTACGGTTGTCGGTCACATGTTGTGAATGCTCCTCTGTGTTCACATGGCTCTTTAGACACGGTGTCTAAGTTCTGCGTCCACTCAGACAGAAGAACCTCATAGCAGATTCCTATCCTCTTCCTGTGTTGGCCAAAACCAATATTTACTCAACTCAAAATCAACTCAACCCGCGGTAAAAAAAAAAAAAGAAAAAGAGCTCCAATGTTGCTTGGAGACCAGACCAGAGAGAAGGGGGAGAACCCTGCAATCCAAGCAGCAAAGACAGAGACTGTATTAATGACAGAGGAAGAACTCAGAGCCATTTTGTTTTTCCACTCAAACTGGAGCTGTTTGGCACTACTTTTGAACAGGGCCCATAGGACTCTATAGGGTGCAATTTGGGATGCACACTACTTTTTAAATAATTTAGCAGACACTCTTATCAAGAGTGACTTACAGGAGCAATTAGGGTTAAGTGCCTTGCTCAAGGGCACATAGACCGATTTTTCATCTTGTCGGCCCGGGGATTCAAACCAGCGACCTTTCAGTTTCTGGCCTAACGCTCTTAAGCCCTAGGGCAGCTCTTGACACCAAACAGACTGGCGACTCAATTACAATATCACTGAGCTGACACAGAGCCTGTAAAACAGTTTGACAACCCCTCTGTTGTGGCTTATCCTGAAAAGCATGTCAAACACCATGTTTTGGCTAGAGAAACCATTGTTTGTGTGGCTTTGTGTCATCTGGAAACACTTTCAGACTGCAACGCCTTGTGTTTAGACTTGTGAGAGCGTTTCGAAGTGACAGGGCTCCCTCTCCTTTCGAGGCCAGGCTGCATGGACACCCGTCATAGATGTTATAATTCTACATGATACTGTATATCTCTATGAGTGGGGAAATGATAGCTAGGCTTGTATACGGAAGAATGAAAGTGTGTTTCTACAGATGTTACATATGCAACGAGCTTCCAGGACACTCAGTGGCCAGTTGACATCGGAGTCCTGGATGTGGAGCCAGAGATGTCAAATCAGCCTGACACCTCAATGTCACCGATGGAGGACTTTGTCTCCCACTGTGCGCCACAGGCAAGCATTACACATTTCTACTGTACACACACACACACACACACACACACACACACACACACACACACACACACACACACACACACACACACACACACACACAGAGACCTGGCTCTCTGTCATTCACACTGTGTTATCCTTGGCAGCTAGGTAGGTGAGGTTAGACCCTGTTGTGTTTCTGTTAAAGATATAGCCGGTTTGAGGACACTTGCACAAGAGAAGAGTCTCTTTCAACGGCTGCAAGAAGGATTAGCCAATGTGCTTCTTTCACCCAAGAGGCATTGCAACCTAATCTCTTAGAACAGATCATCTTCTTCCATATCAACTCGGCTCATAGGACAAGACAGAGAGTACAGCCATGTGCTGTGGCTGCGTCCCATATGAAGGATCAGGAGGATGTACTATTCCCTATGTAGTGCGATGGGGTGCCATTGGGGACGAGACTTTTATATCTTCTATAAAACTGGTGCAGATGTCCTCCTGTGTGAATCATTGGCCAGCTGCAGCTGCCTCCATACAGTATTGTCTGGTGTTGAGTGTTGACAGTGACAAACAACAACCGGTTTTATTTTTTTTTAGCCCCGTGTCCTGCCTCCACATGCGCCAAATGCAACAGGTGTAGACTTCACAGTGAAATGCTTGCTTACCAGCTCTTCCCAGTGACACAGAGTTTACAAAATATATATAATATACATGCAAAAAGGAGAATACCTATCGATATAGTATCCTCCTTTTGTTCCAATATTTTCTGAATCAGACAAGCAAAGTGGACTCTATTGTTGAGTGTTGACACATGACACACGCTCATCAGTCGGGATACCAGATCTGGATGTAGCCCATGTGTGTGTTTGGTGATTATTCTTCCTAAATGGAGACATCAAAACAATGTGTTGGCTTCCTCCTCTGCTTTCTGTTGCCGTCTGATCTCCTTCCAATACAAAACCCTTCCTACGTGTACATATTGTAGGTGTCACAAAGTGCTTACACAGAAACCCAGCCTAAAAACCCCAAAGAGCAAGCAAAGCACGGTGGCTAGGGAAACACCCCCGAGAAAGGCTGGAACCTAGAGAGGAACCAGGTTCTGAACCAGCCTCGTATTTATTGTGTTTACCTCTCCTCTATGTTTAGGCAACTGAGGTGTCTTGTCCTCCAGCTCCCAGACCTGCTCCCATCCTGGTCAGGCAGTTTCAAAAGACCAATGGAGAGACATCAGAGAAACCAGGTATGGTCGCTCAGTCCAGGTTTATTGAACTGTTTATTCATTCAATTGGTCTCACCAATGCTACAATGTAAATACATTCTAATTGATTCTTGTAAAGGGGGCGGCGTGGCACATTATTGGGAGAGACCACAAATCCATCTGAAAGCTTTGGAAAAAATTGGTACATCTTAGACACAAACAATGTGTTTGAGAAGCCAACATACAACGACGTGGGTCGACCATCGGGTGTCCTCTGACCACCAGATGGCACTAGTGTATCTGTGCGGTCTGCACTTCAACTTCCTCCCCTCTCCTTTTCTCCTACCCCTCCCCTTCCCTCTCCTTTTCTTTTCCTTTGTCTCCAAGTCAGGTCACTGCAGTTGTTCTCCCAGAGAGGGTGAAATCATTTTTGCCTGACATCACTGTTGTGTCATGTCCTCCCTAGCTACATCTAGACCACAGGGGGCTAGGAACTGCTCAAGTCAGTGCTTTAAAACGCAATATTGTACATGGGGCTGGACACACCTCAGTGACAACACAACACGGAGGTGAGGAGATGGCATGAGAGTCACTCAGCATGTAGGAAGGGAGGATAGACATGGAGTGACTGAATAAATAGGCTGCATCTTAAATGGCACCCTATTCCCTATATTCCTCCTTCGGCCGCCTTTCCTTCCAGTTCTCTGCTGCCAATGACTAGAACAAACTGCAAAAATCACTGAAGCTGGAGACTCATGTCTTCCTCACTAACTTGAAGCACCAGCTGTCAGAGCAACTCACAGATCATTGCACCTGTACATAGCCCATCTGTAAATTACCCATCCAACTCCCTCATCCCCATACTGTATTTATTTATTTATTTTGCTCCTTTGCACCTCAGTATCTCTACTTGCACATTCATCTTCTGCACATCTATCACTCTAATAATTGCTCGATATACTCGATATAATTGCTTTTATAATTGGTGTTTTTACAGTCTTATGTGCAAATAAAACCACTTGTGGGTTAAATTCGTCCCAGAGGCAGCGAGGTGGGGAACCATGCCCTATAAAGTGCCTTCGTAAAAGTATTCAGACCCCTTGACCTTTTCCACATTTTGTTAGGTTACAGCCTTATTCTAAAATGGATTAAATCGTTTTCCCTGAGGTCTTGAGCGCTCTGGAGCAGGTTTTCATCAAGGATCTCTCTGTATTTTGCTCCGTTCATCTTTGCCTCGATCTTGACTAGTCTTGGTGGTTCCAAACTTCTTCCATTTAAGGATGAAGGCCATTGTGTTCTTGGGGACCTTCAATGCTGCAGAAATGTTTTGGTACCCTTCCCCAGACCTGTGCCTCGACACAATCCTGTCTTGGAGCTCTATGGACAATTCCTTTGACCTCATGGCTTGGTTTTTGCTCTGACATGCACTGTCAACTGTGGGACCTTATATAGACATGTGTGTGCCTTTCCAAAATATGTCCAATCAATTTAATTTACCACAGATGGACTCCAATCAAGTTGTAGAAACATCTCAAGGATGATCAGTTGTAACAGGATGCACCTGAGCTCAATTTCGAGTGTCATAGCAATACTGAATACTTATTTAAATAAGATAATTCAGTTTTTTGGTTTTAATACATTTGCAAACATTTTTATTTATTTTTTTAACTGTTTTTCGCTTTGTTATTATGGGGTATTGTGTGTAGATTGCTGAGGAAATTGTTTTATTTCATCAATTTTAGAATAAGTCTGTAACGTAACAAAATGTGGATCAACTCAATGGGTCTGAATACTTTCCCGAAAGGCACTGTATAGTGGAATAAGTCTCTCTGGTCAAAAGTAGTGCAGGGCATATAAGGTACCATTTGGGACACGCCATTGGCCTTAAAGAGGAGCAGGGCTACTGTAAGGTTATTGTGTACCAGTGGGAGAGAGAGTCTGGGAGTGAAGCAGTGCCACTGCGTTGAGATTAGGTAGACTAATCCAATCTAAAAGAGATGAAGAGTGAAGGATAATGGAGAACGTGGTATTAACACTGCTGAATGAAGAGGATCCTCATAGGCTTTGTCTTAAAGGTCCAATGCAGCTGTTTTTTGTTTTTATCTCGATATCAAATCATTTCTGGGTAACAATCAAGTAGCTTACAGTGATTGTTTTCATTAAAACAGTCAAAAAGAAGCAAAAAAAAGATCACTTTCTGAAGCAAGAATTTAGCTCGGACTGTCTGGGAGTGGTCTGAGTGGGGAGGGGGAAACTGAAAACTAGCTGTTATTGGCAGAGAGGTTTGGAACTCTCTTTCTTATTGGTCTATTAACTAATTTACCGTCTGGTGATGTCACCAGGCAGGCCAAAACTCCATCTCACCAAAACAGGCCGAAATTTCAGACGGTCTTTTCAAACAGCTCTTACACTAAAAGAGCATTATCATCATTTTCACAATTCCACAGTATTATTCCAACTTCATAGTGTGGAAAAAGTCAATAAAACACAGGAAAATCGCATTTTCAACTGCACTGGGCCTTTTAAATGGCTCCCGTGTGGTCAAAAGTAGTGCACTATGTCGACAATTGGGTGCCATTTGGGACGCATGTAAGTCACTCTGGATAAGAATGTCTGCTAAGTGACAAAACTGTAAATGTAAAAATGCTTCCTGGTATTCTACTAGGCACTGGGGGCTTACTGCTGCTGTACAAGCATTTGTGTGTTTGTTAATGCGAGAGAACATGCATGTCACCATGTTGGCCAGTGGAAGCCAGTCCAAACTGATTACTGGAGCCTTTATTGTGCTGGCTAATGGCTGTCTCTGCCGGCTTTCTTCACTCTGTGTGTCCCAAATGGCACCATACATAGTGCACTACTTTTGACCAGAGCCCTATGGGCCCCAGTGCACTATGTAGAGAATAGGTGCCATTTGGGATTCAAACATCTTAAATCATATGAAGCTGTAAGAATGACTGGGCTTGATCCTACGCCCTCATATCTAATGGTTCATTATGTATCTGAAATTGCATCAAACTTTATCCGGTATATCAGTTGGATTAGTTTTCCTTATCTGCTTTTCCCTCAAATCAAACACTTTCCCTGCCTGTCCTTTAAGCCTGTGAGTCTGTGATGATAACTAGCTACCGTCCATGTCGGGTATTTTGTGATGGCCAGCAGAATCTGTTAAAGTAATTCATTCTGTGTTTGGATATTTTTGTAGCTGTGTTGAATGTCAGTGTGCTTTGTCTCTCACTGCGTCACTGTAGGGAGTTTTGTTTCAGCAGTAATGTGATGGACCAGTGAGATGAGGGACGGGTTGAAAGAGCAAAGCTTCCACCTGCATGTTAATGTTTCTCGTTTGGTTTTTGTTTATCGCCTCAGCGCCTTCAACCCTTTCTTCTCCCCCCAGTTGTCTAGTCGTTGTAGCTACTTGTTGTTAGGGAAGAAAACACACGCCTGAATTGAAAGGGACAACTCAACTCACGCCTTTGCAGCTAACATGATTATGTTACCACTCAGTTATTGTGTCTTAGCCTATATGTTGTGCTCTGGCTTTACTTGGGGAAACTGAACTCAGTCAACAGCAGGGGGCTTTGATTTGGGTGGTCAAGTAAAAAAGCCATTCAAATAAAAATACATTTTACTAGCCGTTCATTACTAGGTTCAATGAGGAACTGCATTTAAAGGTATTGTCAAGGCACTACACTAGGACTATGTCCCAAATGGCACTCTATTCCCTATATAGTGCACGACTGGTCAAAAGTAGTGCACTAGATGGGGAATAAGGTGCCACTTGGGACGCAATCTAGGACCTGATTGTGTGCGCTGGAGCTAGAGTACTGAGTGACAGAGGCCTGAATTCTCTTACGTATGCCCCAAGACCAGTAAGTTGTCGCCTCCTGTCCTGCCTCCCTCCATGCTATAGATGGGCCGATTGTCTGATTCAATGTGTACTGCAGCCTAATCATTTAGACTGGACGTGACACAGTGAAGGTTGTCTGTCCGGTGTCTCTCATTGCTTTAACTGTGGCTTGGGTCCCAAATGGCCCCCTATTCCCTATTATACGATACTACTTTTGGCCACAGCCTTATGGGGGATGTAGTGTCCCATTTAGGACGCAGGTTCTATTTACAGGTCGGAAAGCAATAAGAAACGATATAGGATTATATGGTCAGAGTGGATGCACTGTCTGTCTGTCTCCCTGCCTCAGTTTAGTGTTCACTCCAGGCACTGGATTGTAACAAGATCATAGTGAATGAGACTTTATATAACCATGGCTTGCAGTTGTCTTAAATGATACATCCACAGTTGTTGTTATGTATGGCAAAGCTACTACTGAATGCAAGCTTGAATAAAAAAGGACCTAGAAATGGTATATTGTTTTAGATTCATTTTGACACACAACGTAAACGATACCTTTATTAGCACCAGGAAGTACTGGACTGTACTATTTATTTGGAAAGGGGGTGTTCTGCTGGGCTCCCTGGCACTAAATTGTATACATTTTTTCAGGATTAATGTTTTCTTATGTTGCGTTTGGACGTAAACTGTATAAATGTGGTCCTGCCCTGAAGCCAGTTTTCTGTGGACCTACTGTATAGTATGTGTGTTTGGGGAGGTGCGACAGGGGGAGCGGGGGTCTACTTTCCCCTCCCTACCGTCCTGCGTCATTGGCAGCAGATGAAGTGTAGAGGTCTAAGTCTAACAGGCTCACTAGAAGAACACCATACGGATATAGAACCTAAACTGTTTCCAAGCTTCAGATATGTTTTCATCGTCAGGATCAAAACACACCACACCGACTCGCTCAAGGAGTTTTAACTTTCAAAGAGCTCTCCCTCTCTCCAGTTAATCCTCATTTAGCTGATGTGCTTCTGAGCTGGGATCTGTAATTAACAGTCTGTCAGCCCCCCAGTTCACAACACTAGCTGCTGTAGGATGAATTACCACAGCAGCACCACTGAGTTGACAACACTGTTGGGATAGGGTGCCATTTGTGACACAGTCATTTATGGAAATGGGAATATCTGAGGACGTATTTGCAGACATTGCACAGTGTGATGTTTGTAGGATTTTAGGCCTAAGCCCCTTGAGGCGCCACTCTGTTTTTCCTATAGTGATTTACCATTGTTTATCTGACTATGCCTTGTTACAGTTCATCAATGTTTGCTCATGACTTTGAGTAAATTGAACTAACTCTTCCCACTGATCTCCCTGACTGTTTGGTTATTAGGGTGTTTTTTTCTTGCCGAGAGATTAGTCTGGCTGCTGGGTTTTTTCCACTCAGCCAGGCAGCAGTCTTTGCTAAAGCAAACAAACAGTACATATTTAGACACAGTGGTTGTGTCCAAAATGGCACTCGATTCCCTACATAGTGCACTACTTTCAGCCATGGCCCATTGGGCTCTGGTCAAAAGTAGTTCACTATATAGGGAATAGTAGGGAGCCATTTGCGACACCGCCTTAAACAAGCAGTGTATAGGTTTATGGCTATTCATGGTTCTCCCAGGGAGGAATGATTATTTACCCTGTAGCAGAGTGGATGTCTGCCCTCCTACTTTGAAGTGAAAGATAGACAAGTTAGGTTCCTTATTTTAAACAACTCTCTCTCCCCCGGCCGATAGCCAAGAGCACCTTTTGTCGTTTCAACAAACACAACAGACTCCTCGCTGCGCTTAAATGTGTTTAACCTAGCTTCAACCCAATTTCATTGTCAACCTCCCTAGATACTGAGTGATGTGGAAAAGGGCAACATGCTTACAACAAGCTGACAAGAATGGGTGGGAAACAATTCTAAAGCACGATGGGAGCCTGTTTATCGTCCACGCTCGTGTTGAGTCCTGCATTTTCAGCCGAACACTCTGACGCTTTGTCATTGACAGTGTTAGCACAAACATGTTTATCAGCAGCGTTGGCTGGCTGGACTGGCTCCTCTTTAGAATTGAGGCCAGACAAGATGGACATTGCTACTCTGGTCTTAAGGGGGATTCCACTGTGTTGTTGTATTGGTTAACAGGAAGTGGAGTAACAATGATCAAATCCGCTGCTAAACCAACAAAAGACAAGCCAGGTTCTCTGACGTAGTCTGCCAACAGTCCGGGAGATTGGTGGCACCTTAATTGGGGAGGACGGGCTCGTGGGAATGGCTGGAGCAGAAAGAGTGGAACGGTATCAAATACACCAAACACATGGTTTCCATGTGTTTCATGCCATTCTATTCACTTCGTTCCAGCCACTATTGTGAGCCGTCCTCCCCTCAGCAGCCTCCTCTGCTACTGGGTATGGAAAACATGGAGCTCCTTCTGTGTAAACCCCTGCATTTTAGTGTTGCCCTTGATGTGCTATATCAAAAGTAGGGAATAGGATGCCATTTGGGATGCATCCAAGCATCTGCACAATGGAGAAGGTTGTTCCTGGTTGTTCTTCTATCTAGCAGCCAGGCTCATGGTTACATGAATCACCACTGCAGACCACAGCGCTCACGAGAACTTAATTAAGAAATCATGTCAGCTCTGAAAGTCTCTGTAACAAATGCAGAGGTCCTTAACTTGGTCCACATGAGTCAAACTCCAGAGAGAGAGAGAGAGAGAGAGAGAGTGAACAAAAGAGAGAGAGAGTGAACAAAAGAGTGTGAGAGTGAACAAAAGAGAGTGAGAGTGAACAAAAGAGAGTGAGAGTGAACAAAAGAGAGAGAGAGCGAACAAAAGAGAGTGAGAGCGAACAAAAGAGAGTGAGAGCGAACAAAAGAGAGTGAGAGCGAACAAAAGAGTGAGAGCGAACAAAAGAGAGAGAGAGCGAACAAAAGAGAGAGAGAGCGAACAAAAGAGAGAGAGCGAACAAAAGAGAGAGAGCGAACAAAAGAGAGAGAGCGTGAACGAGAGAGAGAGCGAACAAAAGAGAGTGGGAGAAAGAGGGAAAAGAAAGGGGGATACCTAGTCAGTTGTACAACTGAATGCATTCAACTAAATGTGTCTTCCGCATTTAACCCAACCCCTCTGAATCAGAGAGGTGCGGGGAGCTGCCTTAATTGACATCCACATCATCGGCACCCGGGGAACAGAGGCTGGAGTTGGACAGAGACAAGATGAGTTGGAGAGAGCGAGAAAGAGTTAAAGAAAGTCAATGCTGCTCTACTCTTGACATGTCCTACAGGCAGATGATGACCAACTAGCTAGCTGCTAGCCCAAAACAACAGTGAAAAGCCAAACTCTATTTGTCATTCTGCTGCTTCGCTCACCAACCACAACTGCCTCCTTCACTGATTGTTCTCCTGTTAAACTGATGTTTTGACAGACCAGGAGAACGAGAATGCCCTCCAGTAGAGTGTGTGTGTGTGTGTGTGTGTGTGTCTCTGTGGCGCTGCGATGAGTCGTTCCCCCGAGGTTATTGAGTGCGACATCAGCGCTCAAGTAGTATGTTTATCTTCACGGTTGACTGTGTTCTCCTTCTCCCATTATCTGACCTGGAGACACTGACTGCAGCACCAGTTCCCTCCCAGGTCACACTGCAGGCAAACGCTGTCACAAAGGGAACACGCATTCAAAGAGACTCCACTGTTGAACTTGATGTGTTGAGTCTTGTTGTATACAGTTTGTGTGTAATGTGAATGATGTCAGTGAGGGATTGTGGTTGGTTAGTGCTATCTGGTATCCTTGGGACGTCCCTACCCTAAACCCTAACCTTACGTACCTTAACCATTTTAAATTTCAACTTCAAAAGGGGTGATTTTGAGACGTCAGATTTGAGACGTCCAGATGACCTCATTTAGACTTTTCCAATTGTGGTTTCACCCACAAGTGTCAGAAGACTTCCTCGGTTATTGTTGCTCCATTTACAATGTCAGAGTCATTGACTGGTAAAAAACACACTGCCCAAAACCCTTTTACTGTAGGGCTTCTGTAGCTGTAAAGGTTGCCATTTGGGATGCAGACTCACTATGCAGCAGATATCTCCTCACCCCTGCCAGTAGGCTGTGGAAGTCCTATTAGAGCCGATTTCCCAGTTCCAGATTAAGCCTAATCCAGGACTGAAAAGCATTCTCAATGGACATTCTCCATTGAAAGACCATTTAAGTACTAGGCCTAATCTGTGTCTGAGAAACTGTCCCTTAGCTCTCTTCCCCTTTCAAATGCAATAATAGATTCCCAAATTCTAGGAGGAGATGAAATATAATGAGTTCCACCTATCCTCCAATTTTATTTCAGCACCACATGATGCGTGCTTGTGACCTACAATATTCTGCATCAGCTATAAGTCACACCCGTATTGAAAAAGATCTAAAGGCCCAGAGAAATCTCCAGCAAGCCTGAACAATGGTCTAGCCTAGTAGACAACCATTGCGTGGCTCAGCTAATCAACAGAGCGCTGTGCTTTCTGTCTGTTGGGAGTTCGATATATTTAGTCCATTTATCTTGTCTGCTCTGGTAGCTGCCTGTCATTTCATGAGGGGGAGAACACCATGGGTGCGTCCCAAATGACATCCTATTCCCCATATAGTGCACTACTTTTGACCAGAGACCAATGGGCCCTGGTCAGAAGGAGTGTACTGTATAGGGAGTAGGCTGCCATTTGGGAAACATCCTATGTATTCAGGCCTGGTTTCATCCTCCACCCTCCACAACTGCACTGGTATGTGTAACAGGCAACAGCTGCAGGTAGCAGGGCATGTGTGAGAAAATCAGAGAGAGAATATGATGCGTCCCAAATAGCATCCTATTCTCTTTATAGTGCACTACTTTTGACCATGGCCCATTGGTCTCCTGTCAAAAGTAGTGTGCTATTTAGAGAATAGCATTTTGGACGCAGACAGAATGTTGTTGGCTCAAGCCGAGGGAGCGTTAGGCATTCCTAATGGCTTGACCAGCCCAGGCATATCATTTTATTGTGTCTGCCAAAGATTCCACCACGCGTTTACATTTCTTTACCGACCAACCAGGGTCCTCGGTGACTGGTCCTGGTTAAAAATAGTGCACTAAATTGGGTATAGGTTGCAGATTGACAATGCAACAGATTGCTTCTCCTCACCCCTGCCAGTAGGCTTTGTAAGTCCTGTTAATTGCTAAAGCAGAGCCTGAACAAGGGCCAAAGTACTGAGGAACCGTGTGTCAGATTCACTGTTAATTGCTGTGATCCTCCCTGGTATTGTCTGGTAGATCATTTCATACAGAGCAGCTGCACACACTTCTGTTTTCATAGTTCTTAACCGACGGTCGCACAAGAACACAGCTCTGAATTTTACAACACATTGCGGTTTATTTGAACCGAATCCCCATCAACTTAAAAGCGCTTCTTAAATCATGCAGAAATCATTAAAAAACGTTTGACGTTGTGAAATGACCAACTATATTGCCGGTGGGTGACCTAGGAAATGTGGTATTTCCATTAGGTTTTTGAAGATTGGCCATGCCTCTTGCTGTGATGCCTGAACCGTATCTCTGCAGCGTTCTCATCCTCCGCAGCATGCTATGGGGGGGGGGGGGGGTGAAGAGAGGGAGGGGTTATAGATAATGTTCCTCGCACAGATGGAGACGTCAGTGAAACCCAAGTCCCTGTTGTTGAGTCGGTCCCGGCCGTATCACGCCACTGACAGGCATCACCTCTTCACCCCCGGCCCTTCATCTGGGCGCCGGAGATGGGATGCTTCCCTGACTCCCCTGGCCGTGGGGCTTTGATCAGCGGGGCCCCCAGACGGGCCGGACCCCTCTAGGCCCCTGGGTGCTAAGCCACGCGCCAGAAGGACAGGGGCTCTGCTTTCACAGGCAGGTGGAGGAGCAGCCAGGTTTAAGAAGAGCTCTTCTTTCAGTTCAGCCATGTCTGACAGGGTTGCCCCCTCTCTCTGTTTGATGTTGGCCGAAAGAGAGTCCAGGCAGAGGCAGATGTGATGGGTCATCAAAATTACCATGAGGCAATATGGCATGTCTCTCTCATGGGAGTCTAGAGTTGCGTCCCAAATGACACCCTGTTCTGTATATAGTGTACTACTTTTGACCAGGGTAGGGTGCGCTATAAAGGGAATAGGGTGCCGTTTGGTGTGCAGACTGTTTAAATAGTTAGGAAGTTAGCTACACCAGTAGCAGTATGACTGTTGTTAGCGAAGCTGCAGAGGGCCTCTTAGCTAACTGGATTAGTTAGAAAACATGATTTTCCCTCGAAATAAGATACCTACCCTGGTTTATCCCGAAAGTAATCAACGCTCCTTAGCCTTACTTTGCTGGAAGTCAGCCTGTGTAATGTGAAGATTAGTAGGTGATGGTGCAGTGGGGGGTGCTGGCTGAACTCTGGATTGTCTTTTGTTTTAGAGACTTCTCTCCTCATCTGGTTTACATTAAGCTCTGCTTTAGCTCCAAGCCAATCCCCCTCTCTCTTCTTCTCCCTCCAGGCAGCTCCCTCCCTTTCTCCCTATCTCATATCAAAGCCCCCCCACTCCCACCCCACTACCACCACCATAACTCAGGCAGCATCTTGAATCTATCACCTTTGTCTGTCCTGTCCCGTAGTAAAGCTACAGCTAGCACTGCCTAATAAACCTAACAGAGCCATACTCTGAGCTGAGCTACTGCCCAATCACCAATCACTGGGCCAACTCACTCACACGGACACCCGGACAGAGTCCCGCACACACACACTGCCCAGTCCAGCCCCATTGCCTGACTGAAGCCATGTTGGAACACAATTCAAAGCTCAGAGGTTAGGTGACCATCAGTGTGGATTGCATTATAGACCAATAATGAGCCACAAAAGACTGACTGTGTTACCCCACACCACACACACTCCTTATTAAAACACAGTGTTGCTGTTCCATTGCTTCGTCTCTAAACTAGCTTGGCTGCAAAACCAATGATTGGAAATTCACTGCAATTCAGTTTATGAATCTGTCCCTAACTGGGCAATCGCTAAAAGGATCCTGGTATTAGTTATACCGCCTTTACAGCACCAGTCCTAAATAAGTAAAACATTCAAATTATGAATCAGACAGAGGGTGCCCTATTCCCTTTATAAATGTACTGTTTTTGACCAGAGCCCTATGCACTATATAGAGAATAGGGAGCCGTTTGAGACGCACCGAGAGATCCAAACTGCTGCGTTCGTTCATTTCCCATCCAATATCATTAAAGTGGATGTGTACAGAGTAGACAGATGTCCTACTCCCCTGTTCCCCTGTTCTGATCCCAGATGGTTGTTGGGGGACTGGGCGCCCTGCCCACAGGCCCTGGATGACCCTCTTCTCCAGATATGGCCCGTGTTCCAGGCTGACTACATTGCGGGGTAAGACACCTGCCACATTTCACAACGCATGGCTAGGTGTTTAATATATCAGCTAACCAACCATCATATGATTCAGCCATCTGATGCCCAATTGCTCAGTCGACGACGTGGCACACAACCATTGGGTTCTGCTCGCTGTGCCACTACAATGTAGTCGGTTTGGAATGCCTCCATATGCTGTGATCTGAGCCCAGGTGGACAGACAGACAGACGTATGGAGCCCTAACAGCCTGGGTACTGTAGTACGTTGTAGTACCTACCTGGAGAACACTGTCCCTCCCAGGTCACCCTCCATCTATCAGGGCCAAAGCAGACTGTCATATTGACTCTGGATCAGCTTTCAGTTTCACTACTAAACCCTTAATGTGTCGTAAACGGCACCCTATTCCCTTTATAGTTGAAACATAGTGCACTATAAAGGGAATAGGGTGCCATTTGGAATGCAACCTGGATCCGGTTTCATTACTAAACCCTGTCACATCTGGCCCCCTCTGATGAAGGGAGAGGATGGCAGGTAGGTGTCTCAGAGGGCCCCTAGTCTAGTGTAGTGCCAAATCCAAATACTGGGAAATCACCAAGCTGTGAAGGACTCATCTGTTCTTTGTGAACGTATTCATAAAGATGACTGTACATAATATTTATGTGTGTGTATTCATGTTGTTATATGTTTGGGCATGTACCTCTGCACATAACAACATGAACAATTTACAATGCGGTCAGTAAATCAAACTAGGTGTTTGGTTGTAACAATTGAACGTTAACAGGACTTTTTTCCTTTAGGGTTTAAGATATAGTGAATTTAGAAATTTGCCACAGAATTTACTACAAAGCAGTTGTTTCTCAAAGCGGGTGAGATTTCTGTTTGGTTTAATAGGAATAGTGTCCGGTTTAAGAAGCAGGAGATACTGTGTGATCTGCTGATAAGATCTTTGTGTGGGTGAGATCTCTACTTCTCACTACAACTGTTTTGTAAATCGACTCAGTAACACATTATTATTTTGTTAACAGAATGTAGCTGCCTGGTGTAAATAGTAAAAAGAAACATTAATTTTTCAAATGTTTCAAGAACATGTTTGTACAAAAACAAATTTAAATCAACTGATGTATCCCCCCCCCCCCCAAAAAAAAAAATCGTAATAATTAATACCACTCGTTGATTCAATTAGTCGAATTCTCAAAGATGGATCATTCCCATTACCAATTGTTTAAAATATAATGACTTCAAACTCATTTCCATGTAGCTTTAACAATGGTCTCAATATTGTTCTACCTTTAACTGGGTTTTCCCATGTTCTGTGAAGTCTGCCCGTTTTCTTTCTCAAGTTGTGCTTTCTGAAGAACCTTGCCGTGTCTCGTGGGACAGGCCAACCCACTTAAAAAAGTCTCTAAATAATTGGCACTATTGCAGGGGTCTTCGGTGGGACTAGGAGGGGGGTTTGAGGGGCTTGTCTTGAGACCTGGTGTTGGACCTTATAGCAATGCCTGACCTCCTCTTAGGCTGTGGGGAATTGTGACTGACGACTTGTCTGTTTTCATGTCTTGTAACATTGTGTATCCTACATTTTTTTAAATAAAAACCATGGCTTCTTAATATTAGCCCAACATTTTTGTTGTTGCTGTGCCTCAAGTGTAGCAGGCCTACTAGTGTGTAAAACAGGTTGCCATAGCAACCCTTTTGTCACGACAAGTCTGTAAATCTGTTTTTTATTCTTGTGGGTTTTTCTTAAATGTCTTTCTCAAAATAGCACAGGTCACCACATTTGTATGTCTCGTTTTGATTGATTCGTATGGCTGGTTTGTTGGTATGTAGCTGCGTTCTAAGGAGTGTGTGTGTCAGAGAAAGATGGATGTACAGTAGCGTTGGTTTGGAACAGCCTACAGGGGCTCTAAATGAAGAAGGATTATCCATGTCTGTTCTCCCTGTAGCTAACCCTTCCCCTCCCTCCCTCCCTCCCTCCCTCCCTCCCTCCCTCCCTCCCTCCCTCCCCCCTCAATTGCCCATTACACAGGAGACTCTCACTCTCTCTCTCTCTTTCAATTCAAAGGGACTTTATTGGCATGGGAAACATTGCCAAAGCAAGTGAAATAAACAACAAACAAAAGTTAGACACAAAACAACATAATTTTTTTTTTAAATTTCACAGTAAATATTGCACTCAAAAAGATTTTCAAAAGATAGAATAATAGGGGAAGATAAATAAACCAGATAAATATAGGTGCTATTTACAATGTTGTTTGTGCTACACTGGTTGCCCTTTTCTCATGGCAGCGGGCCGCAAGTCTTGCTGCTGTGATTGCACACTGCAGTATTTCACCTAACATATATGGGAGTTTATCAATGTTTGATTTGTTTTCAAATTCTTTCAGGTCTGTGATCTGTGGGGAATAAATCAAATTGTATTGGTCACATACACATGTTTAGCAGATGTTATTGCGGGTGTAACAAAATGCTTGGGTTCGTAGCGCCAACAGTGTGGTAATATCTAACAATTCACAACAATAGACATCCTAAAAGTAAAATAAAGGAATTAAGGAATATATCAATATTTCAAGTCTATGTATATTTGGCAGCAGCCTCTAATGTGCTAGTGATGGCTATTTAACAGTCTGATGACCTTGAGATAGAAGCTGGTTTTCAGGCTCTCGGTCCCAGCTTTGATGCGCCTGTACTGACCTCGCCTTCTGGATGATAGCGGGGTGAACAGGCAGTGCTTCGGTAGTTGATGTCCTTGATGATCTTTTTGGCCTTCCTGTGACATCGGGTGCTATAGGTTTCCTGGAGGGCAGGTAGTTTGCCCCCGATGATGCGTTGGGCATACCGCACCACCCTCTGGAGAGCCCTGCGGTTGCGGGCGGTGCAGTTGCCGTACCAGGCAGGTAATACAGCCCGACAGGATGCTCTCAATTGTGCATCTATAAAAGTTTGTGAGGGTTTTAGTTGCCAAGCCAAATTTCTTTGGCCTCCTGAGGTTGAAGAGGCTTTAACCTCTTCAGTCGACCCTCTACTTTTTTGAACATTTTGTTAAAAATCGCGCAACATTTCAGCGCCCTGCTACTCATGCCAGGAATATAGTACGTTCATATGGTTAGAATGTGTGGATAGGAAACCCTCGGACGTTTTTAAAACTGGTTAAATCACGACTGTGGCTATTACATAACGTGCGTTACATCGGAAAGCGCAGGAAAACCTGATCACAGAAAATGGAAATAAATATCCTTGCGCCACTTCCAGCAATTGTTAACAGTGATCCGAATTAGATAAGACCGAGCATTCAACTCCCACAGCATCCCCATGTTGTCTAGAGTCTTGTGAATTGAATCATCTTTGATTCTTGGTTGAACCGAAAGAGGGGCACGACTTACCTCCGGTCTCCGCCCAGATCATTCCGGAAGAGCTCTCTCCTGAAATTTTTTCCAAGACGACAGCTAATGATTTCTACATCGCCTATGGATGATTTTTATCGCTTATTAACGTTTACTAATACCTAAAGTAGCATTACAAACGTATTTCAAGTGTTTTGTGAAAGTTTATCGTCTACTTTTTGAATTTAAAAAAATGACGTTACGTTGTGAAATCGCTGTTTTTTTCGTTTATCACACAGTCTACATATAACGATATCTTGGCTTTATATGGCCCGATTTAATCGAAATAAAGACCCAATAGTGTTTATGGGACATCTAGGAGTGCCAACAAAGAAGATGGTGAAAGGTAATGACTGTTTTCTATTTTATTGTGCGGTTTGTGTAACGCCGAAATGCTAATTATTTTGTTTATGTCCCCTGCTGTGCTTTTCTGTTGTAGTGTATTGGTGCATGCTATCAGATAATAGCTTCTCATGCTGTCGCCGAAAAGCATTTTAAAAATCTGACTTGTTGCCTGGATTCACAACGAGTGTAGCTTTAATTTGATACCCTGCATGTGTATTTTAATGAACTTTTGAGTTTTAACTAATACTATTAGCATTTAGCGTAGCGCATTTGCATTTCCAGAGCTCTAGTTGGGACGCAAGCGTCCCAAGTAGAGGCAAGAGGTTAACAGAGGTTGTGTCTCTAATGTGGTCATACAGTTGAAGTCGGAAGTTTACATACACTTAGGTTGGAGTCATTAAAACTAATTTTTCAACCACTCCACAAATGTCTTGTTAACAAACCGTTTTGGCAAGTCGGTTAGGACATCTACTTTGTGCATGACACAAGAAATGTTTCCAACAATTGTTTACAGACAGATTATTTCACTTATAATTCACTGTATCACAATTCCAGTGGATCAGAATCTTACATACACTAAGTTGACTGTGTCTTTAAACGGCTTGGAAAATTCCAGAAAATGATGTCATGGCTTTAGAAGCTTCTGATAGGCTAATTGGCATCATTTGAGTCAATTGGAGGTGTACCTGTGGATGTATTTTAAGGCCTACCTTCAAACTCAGTGCCTCTTTGCTTGACATCATGGGAAAATCAAAAGAAATCAGCCAAGACCTCAGAAAATAATTGTAGACCTCCACAAGTCTGGTTCATCCTTGGGGGCAATTTCCAAACGCCTGAAGGTACCACGGTCATCTGCACAAACAATAGTTCGCAAGTATAAACACCATGGGACCACGCAGCCGTCATACCACTCAGGAAGGAGACGCATTCTGTCTCCTAGAGATGAGCGTACTTTGGTGCGAAAAGCACAAATCAATCCCAGAACAACAGCAAATGACCTTGTGAAGATGCTGGAGGAAACAGGTACAAAAGTATCTATATCCACAGTAAAACAAGTCCTATATCGACATAACCTGAAAGGCCTCTCAGCAAGGAAGAAGCCACTGCTCCAAAACCGCCATAAAAAAGCCAGACTACGGTTTGCAACTGCACATGGGGACAAAGATTGTACTTTTTGGAGAAATGTCCTCTGGTCTGATGAAACAAAAATAGAACTGTTTGGCCATAATGACCATCGTTATGTTTGGAGGAAAAGGGGGAGGCATGCAAGTCGAAGAACACCATCCCAACCGTGAAGCACGGGGATGCCAGCATCATGTTTTGGGGGTGCTTTGCTGCAGGAGGGACTGGTGCGCTTCACAAAATAGATGGCATCATGAAATCAGGAAAATGATGTGGATATATTGAAGAACATCTCAAGACAAGTTAAAGCTTGGTCGCAAATGAGTCTTCCAAATGTCACGCCCTGGTCTAAGTATTTTGTGTTTTTCTTCATGTATTGGGTCAGGCCAGGGTGTGGCATGGAGTTTTTGTATTGTGGTGTGTTTTGTCTTGGGGTTTTGGTGTGTATGTATTGGGATTGTAGCTAGTGGGGTTATCTAGCAAAGTCTATGGCTGTCTGGAGTGGTTCTCAATCAGAGGCAGGTGCTTATCGTTGTCTCTGATTGGGAACCATATTTAGGCAGCCATATTCTTTGAGTTTGTCGTGGGTGATTGTCCTTAGTGTCTTTGTTCCTGTCGCTGTATTTAGTTGACAAGTATAGGCTGTTTCGGTTTTCATTACGTTTATTTTTTTGTAGTGTTTTGTGTTTATTAGTATTTACGTTTGTTTTCATTAAACATGGATCGCAATCTACACGCTGCAGTTTGGTCCGACTCTCCTTCACCACACCATGAGAACCGTTACAGAATCACCCACCACCAACGGACCAAGCAGCGTGTTAACAGGCAGGAGCCACAGGAGAGGCAACAGAGGCAGCAGCAGCAGGAGCAGCAGCAGCTGCAGTGGGAGAGGCTGCACCACCTGGAGAAATGGACATGGGAGGAAGAACTGGACGGTAAAGGACCCTGGGCTCAGCCTGGAGAATATCGCTGCCGTAAGGAAGAACTGGAGGCGGCGAAAGCTGAGAGGCGCAGATATGAGGAGGCAGCACGGCGTAGCGGATGGAAGCCTGAGAATCAGCCCCAAAAATGTCTTGGGTGGGGGCTCAGGGAGAGTGTGGCAGAGTCAGGAGTCAGACCTGAGCCAACTCTCCCTGTTTATCGTGAGGAGCCAAGGAGGAGACCAGAACCAGAGCCGAGGGAGTTGCTGTGTTGGTGCTTTTTGCATGGAATTCGCCCGACGGAACGTGTTGGAGATTTGATGGCACCTGGGTTAGCGCTCCATACTCGTCCTGAGGTGCGTGTTAGTCGGCTGGTGAAGTTGGTGCCAGCCTCACGCACCAGGCCTCCTGTGCACATCCCTAGCCTTGCACGTCCTGTGCCAACACTGCTCTCAAGATCTCCAGTACGCCTTCACGGTCTAGCCCATCCTGTGCCACCTCCACACTCCAGTCCTCCGGTAGCAGCTCCCCGCACCAGGCTTCCTGTGCGTGTCCTCGATCCAGTACCACCAGTTCCAGCACCACGCACCAGGCCTTCAGTGCGCCTCGCCTGTTTAGCGCAGCCAGCGCTTTTCTCCTCTCCTGCGCTGCTGGAGTCTCCCGCCTGTTTAGCGCAGCCAGAGACTTTCTCCTCTACAGCGCTGCCGGAGCCTCCCGCCTGTTCAGCGCAGCCAGAGCCTTCCTCCTCTACAGCGCTGCCAGAGCCTCCCGCCTGTTTAGCGCAGCCAGAGCCTTTCTCCTCTCCTGCGCTGCCGGAGTCTCCCACCTGTTCAGCGCAGCCAGAG
The DNA here is from genome assembly GCF_034236695.1 of Oncorhynchus nerka. Lineage (NCBI taxonomy): Eukaryota > Metazoa > Chordata > Actinopteri > Salmoniformes > Salmonidae > Oncorhynchus > Oncorhynchus nerka. Next base: position 47,840,900 of record NC_088413.1, on the reverse strand, counting down.
CTGCCAGCCTGCATGGAGAAGCCAGAGCTGCCAGCCTGCATGGAGCAGCCAGAGCTGTCAGTCTGCATGGAGCAGCCAGAGCTGTCAGTCTACATGGAGCAGCCAGACCTGCCAGTCTACATGGTGCAGCCAGAGCTGCCAGTCTGCATGAAGCAGCCAGAGCTGTCAGTCTGCATGGAGCAGCCAGAGATGTCAGTCTGCATGGAGCAGCCAGAGCTGTCAGTCTACATGGAGCAGCCAGAGCTGCCAGTCTGCATGGAACAGCCAGAGCTGTCCGTCTGCATGGAGCAGCCAGAGCTGTCAGTCTGCATGGAGCAGCCAGAGCTGTCAGTCTGCATGGAGCAGCCAGAGCTGTCAGTCTACATGGTGCAGCCAGAGCTGCCAGTCTGCATGAAGCAGCCAGAGCTGTCAGTCTGCATGGAGCAGCCAGAGATGTCAGTCTGCATGGAGCAGCCAGAGCTGCCAGTCTGCATGAAGCAGCCAGTCTGCATGAAGCAGCCAGAGCTGTCAGTCTACATGGAGCAGCCAGAGCTGCCAGTCTGCATGAAGCAGCCAGAGCTGTCAGTCTGCATGGAGCAGCCAGAGCTGCCAGTCTGCAAGGAGCTGCCAGTCTGCATGGAGCTGCCAGTCTGCATGGAGCAGCCAGAGCTGTCAGTCTGCATGGAGCAGCCAGAGCTGTCAGTCTGCAAGGAACTGTCAGTCTGCAAGGAGCTGCCAGTCTGCAAGGAGATGTCAGTCTGCAAGGAGCAGCCAGAGCTGCCAGTCTGCAAGGAGCTGCCAGTCTGCATGGAGCTGCCAGTCTGCATGGAGCAGCCAGAGCTGTCAGTCTGCATGGAGCAGCCAGAGCTGTCAGTCTGCATGGAGCAGCCAGAGCTGTCAGTCTGCAAGGAGCTGTCAGTCTGCAAGGAGCTGCCAGTCTGCAAGGAGATGTCAGTCTGCAAGGAGCTGTCAGTCTGCAAGGAGCCGCCAGTCTGCCCAGCGCCGCCAGTCTGCCCAGCGTCGCCAGTCTGCCCAGCGCCGCCAGTGCTCCCAGTCTGCCCAGCGCCGCCAGTCTGCCCAGCGCCGCCAGTCTGCCCGGCGTCGCCAGTCTGCCCGGCGCCGCCAGTCTGCCCGGCGTCGCCAGTCTGCCCGGCGTCGCCAGTCTGTCAGGATCAGTTAGATCCACCAGTCTGCCAGGGTCCGCCAGAAGTGCCAGTCAGCCAGGATCCGCCAGAAGTGCCAGTCGGCCAGGATCTGCCAGTAGTGCCAGTCGGCCAGGATCTGCCAGTCGGCCAGGATCTGCCAGTCGGCCAGGATCTGCCAGTCGGCCAGGTTTTCGCCAGTCAGCCAGGATCCACCAGTCTGCCAGGATCCGCCAGAAGTGCCAGTCGGCCAGGATCTGCCAGTCGGCCAGGATCTGCCAGTCGGCCAGGATCTGCCAGTCGGCCAGGATCCGCCAGTCGGCCAGGATCCGCCAGTCAGCCAGGATCCGCCAGTCAGCCAGGATCCACCAGTAAGCCAGGATCCACCAGTAAGCCAGGATCCGCCAGTCAGCCAGGATCTGCCAGATCTGCTAGTCAGCCAGGATCCGCCAGTCAGCCAGGATCTGCCGGAACCACCAGCCAGCCAGGATCTGGTAGATCCATCAACCTGCCTGAGCTTCTTCTCACTCCTGAGCTTTCTCTCACTCCTGAGCTTTCTTTCACTCCTGAGCTTCTTCTCACTCCTGAGCTTTCTCTCACTCCCGAGCTTTCTCTCACTCCCGAGCTTTCTCTCACTCCCGAGCTTTCTCTCACTCCCGAGCTTCACCTCAGTCCCGATCTGCTCCTCAGTCCAGTGGGGTTCTGGGTGAGGACTACTAGGCCATGGTCGGCGGCGAGGGTGGTCTATCCAGGGACGCGAGGAGAGGGGACTAAGACATTGACTGAGTGGGTTCCACGTCCCGCGCCGGAGCCGCCACCATGGACAGACGCCCACCCGGACCCTCCCTATTGTTTTTAGGTGCGTTCGGGAGTCCGCACCGTAGGGGGGGGGGGGTTCTGTCACGCCCTGGTCTAAGTATTTTGTGTTTTTCTTCATGTATTGGGTCAGGCCAGGGTGTGGCATGGAGTTTTTGTATTGTGGTGTGTTTTGTCTTGGGGTTTTGGTGTGTATGTATTGGGATTGTAGCTAGTGGGGTTATCTAGCAAAGTCTATGGCTGTCTGGAGTGGTTCTCAATCAGAGGCAGGTGCTTATCGTTGTCTCTGATTGGGAACCATATTTAGGCAGCCATATTCTTTGAGTTTGTCGTGGGTGATTGTCCTTAGTGTCTTTGTTCCTGTCGCTGTATTTAGTTGACAAGTATAGGCTGTTTCGGTTTTCATTACGTTTATTGTTTTGTGTTTTGTGTTTATTAGTATTTACGTTTGTTTTCATTAAACATGGATCGCAATCTACACGCTGCAGTTTGGTCCGACTCTCCTTCACCATACCATGAGAACCGTTACACCAAATGGACAATCACCCCAAGCATACTTCCAAAGTTGTGGCAAAATGGCTTAAGGACATCAAAGTCAATGTATTGGAGTGGCCATCACAAAGCCCTGACCTCAATCCTATAGAACATTTGTGGTCAGAACTGAAAAAGCATGTGCGTGCAAGGAGGCCTACAAACCTGACTCAGTTACACCAGCTATCAGGAGGAATGGGCCAAAATTCACCCAACTTATTGTGGGAAGCTTGTGGAAGGCTACCCGAAATAAGTTAAATAATTTAAAGGCAATGCTACCAAATACTAATTGAGTGTATGTAAACTTCTGACCCACTGGAAATGTGATGAAAGAAATAAAAGCTGAAATACATCATTCCCTCCACTATTATTCTGACATTTCACATTCTTAAAATAAAGTGGTGATCCTAACTGACCTAAGACAGGGAATTTTTAGTAGGATTAAATGTCAGGAGTTGTGAAAAACTGAGTTTAATTGTATTTGGCAAAGGTGTATGTAAACTTACGACTTTAACTGTACATTTGGCAGGAGTTTAGGAAGTGCAGCCCATTTTCCACCTCATTTTGTGGGCAGTGTGCACATAGCCTGTCTTCTCTTGAGAGCCAGGTCTGCCTCCGGCGGCCTCTCTCTATGGCAAGGCTATGCTCACGGAGTCTGTACATTTTGGGTCAGTCATAGTGGTCAGGTATTCTGCCACTATGTAGTCTCTGTTTAGGGCCAGATACCCTTCCTTCATGTCCCTCCACTAGGCAGGTACCTGAGATGAAAAGCCCATTGATTGTCACTCTCCTGTACCCTGGTCTGCACCCCACTCCCCGCCCAGCCCCACCCACCCTCCATAGGAAAAGAGCTGGGGGGATGAAAGCCTTCTTCTTGGGGCAAATGCAAATCCCCCTGTCCTTTCCCCCCGCTGCTATGCTTTTCTACCCACACAGCTGCCTCTCCTTTCAGCTTACTGACTGCAGGAGAGGAGCTCTGTGTGGCCGCAGGGACTTTCCACGAGACCCCCTCTGCAAACCAGGCTCCGCACCCCACGCAGTGTGGCGGCTCGGGAGAGAGGGGCTCAGTGCCCCCTGACAAAGGTCGCAACCTCTGACTTTCAATTAGCGTTACTCTCATTGTGCTCTCTGTGTTGTGAAGGTAGGACTTGGGTCGAGGCTGGCTGGGGGGTTGGCTGCCCCTCTTTACAACACTGTGACTCAATCAACAGCGCATACAGTTCCCCTGTTCAGTGGTGTAAACAAGCGGAGAGAAAAGGATTGGTTAAAAGAGCCATTGAAGTCTTCTGATTGACTTAATCTGTCTTAAGGGGAAAGGAAGTTTGATGGGGTTCTCCTTTTGACACCAGGGGTGACCTAGCCTACCCCCTAACTCCACTCCTAACCCCCCCGACCCCCTCTGAGCTAAACCTCTATGATGGATACCTAGTGGGGCCAAAAGAGAATGAGCTCCACTTTGTCTTTAGGACAGATGAACTGACCCTAAGGTGTCTGCCAAAGGGCGTTGCTCAAAAGTAGTGCGCTATAGAGGGAATAGGGTGCCATTTGGGACGTACAGTCTTTTAACATCCCGATAGATTAAGTAATGAATGAATATTCCAGAAGCACACCAGGAGCCACGTTATTTTGGCATGAAGCTTCTCTTGATGTCAGGTTAGGTGTGTTTTCGAATGAAGGATGTGTTGCCATGGTGAATATACAGTGGTTTTGATATGTAGGTGTGGAGGGATAATGAGGGATAATGAAGCAAGACTGTAGCTGATCTCTGTAAGACGGGCCTCGATAAATAAAGGTTGAATGAATAAATGAATACCAGTCTGCCACAGCCCATCCAGTGTGGATACTGGGTTAGTCTTTCTCTTCTGTATACACATTTAAATCCTATTCCCAGCACTGCTGCCCAGCCTTCATCCTGCTCTTTCTATCCGACGGGTGGAGTTCCCAGTCTGTTGGTGTCAAGAGCTGGCCTAGGGGCGGCAAGTAGACTAGCGGTTCAGAGCGTCGGGCTCGATTCCCTGAGCCGGCTATGTGAGACGTCTGCCCGGGTGCCCTCGAGCAAGGCTCTTAACCCGAATTGCTCATGTAAATCGCTCTGATTAAGAGCGTCTGCTAAGTGACTCAAATGTAAATGTAACGCCACTGCATTGTTACGTTGTGCCACATTTAGCTTTTCGAGGCTTTTGTAGGTGAAAAAGATTGGTGGGTTTTTCACTCCGGAAGAGTTTTCAATTGGGGAGATAGTTGGGGTGGGGGTGGTATTAACATCAGAATGATGGGTTTGTATACACAGTACTCTGTCTAGGAGTCCTTTACTGACCGACTTTCGGGCTGGACTCTCCTCCAGTTGTCTCTCTTCTTGTTTTGATCCATTTCCATCCATACAGATAAGATATACGTCCCTATGAAGAGCAGTGGTCGCCTAGCAGCAACTGTTCCTGCTGGGCTCCAGGCTGTTGTCGGTGGAGAGTAAAGTTGTGTGTGTTGTCGGTGGATATGAGAGGGAGAGGAGTGTTTTCTACGTAAGACAGCCATGCCTGTAAGCCAGGTCAGGGGTTCACTGGTTTCCATGGCTTTGACTTTCCCTCCAGCCTCACCGCAGAGCCAGCTGTTGTCAGTTGTAGCCTCTTTCTTTTTCTCAACACTGAAATATCAGGCAGGGAAAACAAGAAAGATAGCCTCCTCTCTGAAAATATCCACTGTTTGCACTTCTTATACCCTTTGTTGGGTTGTGGCTATCGATCTCCACATTTAAGAAATGCCAGATTTTCAGAACAGACCTGACACAGAATGAATGGAGTTACACATTTATTTTCACTAGGCTATACATTTTTATCCAGTTTTTGTAAATGTTGAGATAGTGGAAACCTTCCCATTATCACTGGTGTGATTCACACCCATGCCTCCTTTGAGGACTGGGATTTGAATCAAATGTAAATACTTAAGTGCGTGCACAAACTCTTTGTCAATTCCCTCCCTTATGTATTTATTGAGTTCAGATATTCAGACCAAACAAAAACATTCCAACGGTTCCAACATGAATCCATGAGGTTCATTTGTTTTATTGTTCAGTTTATCATCGAGGGCTCTCATTTAACAATGTCCATCATCGGTTCCAAGAACTATTAAACTGAAACATCAAACGAGAAGGAGAAAGAACTTTCCAGAAGTCCTCTACCTCCAGGAATGGACTGCCAGTAGGCTCTTACGTCAGTGTCCCACACCCTCTGCAGTTAGTCAGTCAACCTTGGGAGGCTCAGTCAGTCAAGGGGAGGCAGGGGATTGTGAGTTTGGTGAGAGCGTAGTCTCTCAGCTCTGGTTCACTGAGAGGAGGTTGGAGAACAACCTTTTAAGTGTTTGCAGGTGTCCTTTTTGAGAGAGGAACACCGCCTTTCTCCTCTGATGTGTTTGTGCGTCGTTCACAATCTAGCTATCTAGCTTTCTTGCAGCCCGTCCATTCAGCCAGACTTGACTCAGACGTTATTTATTTTGGTGCTCTTCCTAAAGCCTTCCTGTCCTGGGTCTCTCTGTGTGTGAGCGTTTCCTCTCCATGGGCCCTCGTCAAAGGTAGTGCACTATATAGGGAATAGGGTGCCATTTGGGACGCGGTCCAAGGGTTGACCTTTTGACCTCACTGCACCTGGTCCACATATCCTCTCGGGTCACCATTCCGCTTATGTTGTCACACCTGTTGTGAATCAAGCATTCATTTTCTCAAGGTGTCATTTGATAGAATCAACTCAAAGTTTTTCAAGCTGTGATGACAGATATGGGTCAGTCAAAAGCCTCACCTGACCCGTTGCTCAGGAAAAGCTGCTCGACCATTCCACGGTTGTTGTTCTAGTTGTGTTGAAGAAGGAAGACGTGCAAAGGTCACGGGATTGTGCTTCTGTTCACCTGTGGTTGAAAAAGGAAGAGACAGCCAAATGTTACGTTGACAGCAACATGAAACCAAGCAGGGACTGCTTTAAACCGCGTGTCAACAGCCAGCATCTGATCAATGGAGTAATCCATCACAGGAATTCATATTTGCTATGTTGATAGTATCACTGTCACCCTTCTGAAAGTCTATAAATGCTGTGCTCTCCACTGACATTTCTGGTCGTAAGTCAGGGGACTTGCACTCTTTCCTCACTTGGGAGACTGGCCGTTTAACAACTTTGATATGTAGGTTAGCAGAACTCATTAGAATATTTACGATATTTATTACATGGACTTCAAAGATGTCCTTGAGTTGCTAAATGGATGTAAGGCGGGTACATAGATGGCAGCGCACGGGGAGAGTATTTACTGCTTTTTCTTCATCTCGCTCTCTCCTGCATCTCTCTCTTTCATCCACTACGGGGCATTTCCTGTGGCAGATAGTAGGCTCCTAGGCCTGCTAGTACGACAGGAAGCACTGAGCAGACACAAGCAGCCTTTGACAGGAAGGATGATAAATAGCTCATTTCCAAGATAGCATGCTCATTTCCAAGATACCTAAATTTCCTTTATAGTGCACTCTTTTTGACCAGGTTCCATAGGGCTCTGGTCAATAGTAGTGCACTATATAGGGAACAGGGTGCCATTTGGGATGCATCCAGCTACTTCTTTGTCTCGGCTCATTCACAAAGAGGATGTCCTCTCTCTTATCTTGCATTAATAGTTTAGAGGGGATATGGAAAAGGAGCATGTTACAAAGCAGAGGTTGCCTGGAGGAACTCAACTCTGGAATAACACCATGATGAACCAGCTACTAGCAGCATCAATAAAATATGGTGCTTTTAGTCAGTTTCACTGCTGGAACAAGCACCACAAGAGCACCCCAACAATAGGCTTTAATGGAACCGTGCTATTTGACACCACATCATGCTTTGTGTGTTTCTAAGACGACAGGGTAAAACAAATACACCATCTGAATCATGAATTTTTTATTTATTGGTAGTTTTGCTCATGGTTAAGAGAGAGCCGAAGCATAACATCCACTACTAGCATGTTTTATTACTGCGCACATACACTCACTAGCTGTGTAGAGATACACATACACTCACTAGCTGTGTAGAGATACACATACACACTCACTAGCTGTGTAGAGATACACACACACACTCACTAGCTGTGTAGAGATACACACACACACTCACTAGCTGTGTAGAGATACACACAAACACACTAGCTGTGTAGAGATACACATACACTCACTAGCTGTGTAGAGATACACACACACTCACTAGCTGTGTAGAGATACACACACACTCACTAGCTGTGTAGAGATACACACACACTCACTAGCTGTGTAGAGATACACACACACTCACTAGCTGTGTAGAGACACACACACTCACTAGCTGTGTAGAGATACACACACTCACTAGCTGTGTAGAGATACACACACACTCACTAGCTGTGTAGAGATACACACACACTCACTAGCTGTGTAGAGATACACACACACTCACTAGCTGTGTAGAGATACACACACACTCACTAGCTGTATAGAGATACACACACACACTAGCTGTGTAGTGGTACACACACACACACTAGCTGTGTAGTGGTACACATACACACACTAGCTGTGTAGTGGTACACATACACACACTAGCTGTGTAGTGGTACACATACACACACTAGCTGTGTAGTGGTACACATACACACACTAGCTGTGTAGAGGTACACATACACACACTAGCTGTGTAGAGGTACACATACACACACTAGCTGTGTAGAGATACACATACACTCACTAGCTGTGTAGAGATACACATACACACACTAGCTGTGTAGAGATACACATACACACACTAGCTGTGTAGAGATACACATACACTCGCTAGCTGTGAAGAGATACACATACACTCGCTAGCTGTGTAGAGATACACATACACTCGCTAGCTGTGTAGAGATACACATACACTCGCTAGCTGTGTAGAGATGCACATACACTCGCTAGCTGTGTAGAGATACACACATACACTCGCTAGCTGTGTAGAGATACACACATACACTCGCTAGCTGTGTAGAGATACACACATCCACTCGCTAGCTGTGTAGAGATACACACATCCACTCGCTAGCTGTGTAGAGATACACACATACACTCGCTAGCTGTGTAGAGATACACACATACACTCGCTAGCTGTGTAGAGATACACACATACACTCGCTAGCTGTGTAGAGATACACACATACACTCACTAGCAGTGTAGAGATACACACATACACTCACTAGCTGTGTAGAGATACACAAACACACGCTCACTAGCTGTGTAGAGATACACACACACTCACTAGCTGTGTAGAGATACACACACACACGCGCACACACTCACTAGCTGTGTAGAGATACACACACTCTCACTAGCTGTGTAGAGATACACACACACACTCACTAGCTGTGTAGTGAAACACACACACACTCACTAGCTGTGTAGAGATACACACAAACACACACACACACACACACTCACTAGCTGTGTAGATACACGCACACCCACTAGCTGTGTAGAGATACACAAGCCCACTAGCTGTGTAGAGACACACATACACACACACTCACTAGCTGTGTAGAGACACACACACACACACACTAGCTGTGTAGAGATACACACACACACACACACACTCACTAGCTGTGTAGAGATACACAAACACACGCTCACTAGCTGTGTAGAGATACACACACACGCGCACACACTCACTCGCTGTGTAGAGATACACACACACACTCACTCGCTGTGTAGAGATACACACACACACTCACTAGCTGTGTAAAGATACACACACTCTCACTAGCTGTGTAGAGATACACACATACACTCGCTAGCTGTGTAGAGATACACACATACACTCGCTAGCTGTGTAGAGATACACACATACACTCGCTAGCTGTGTAGAGATACACACATACACTCGCTAGCTGTGTAGAGATACACACATACACTCGCTAGCTGTGTAGAGATACACACATACACTCGCTAGCTGTGTAGAGATACACACATACACTCGCTAGCTGTGTAGAGATGCACATACACTCGCTAGCTGTGTAGAGATACACACATACACTCGCTAGCTGTGTAGAGATACACACATACACTCGCTAGCTGTGTAGAGATACACACATACACTCGCTAGCTGTGTAGAGATACACACATACACTCGCTAGCTGTGTAGAGATACACACACACACTCACTAGCTGTGTAGAGATACACAAACACACGCTCACTAGCTGTGTAGAGATACACACACACGCGCACACACTCGCTAGCTGTGTAGAGATACACAAACACACGCTCACTAGCTGTGTAGAGATACACACACACTCACTAGCTGTGTAGAGATACACAAACACACGCTCACTAGCTGTGTAGAGATACACACACTCACTAGCTGTGTAGAGATACACACACACACGCGCACACACTCACTAGCTGTGTAGAGATACACACACACACTCACTAGCTGTGTAGTGAAACACACACACTCACTAGCTGTGTAGAGATACACACAAACACACACACACACACACACTCACTAGCTGTGTAGATACACGCACACCCACTAGCTGTGTAGAGATACACAAGCCCACTAGCTGTGTAGAGACACACATACACACACACTCACTAGCTGTGTAGAGACACACACACACACACACTAGCTGTGTAGAGATACACACACACACACTCACTAGCTGTGTAGAGATACACAAACACACGCTCACTAGCTGTGTAGAGATACACACACACGCGCACACACTCACTCGCTGTGTAGAGATACTCACTCGCTGTGTAGAGATACACACACACACTCACTAGCTGTGTAAAGATACACACACTCTCACTAGCTGTGTAGAGATACACACACACTCACTAGCTGTGTAGAGATACACACACACACTCAGTAGCTGTGTAGAGAAACACACACACACACACACACACTCACTAGCTGTGTAGAGATACACACACACACACACACACACACACACACACTCACTAGCTGTGTAGAGATACACAAACACAAGCCCACTAGCTGTGTAGAGACACACACACTCACTAGCTGTGTGGAGATACACAACACACACTAGCTGTGGCTGGTGTGTTTCAGCGTCTTTTTCTTCTGCCTGGTATGTGAAGGCTATCTCCATGTTGACTGGTGTAGAGATGCATACAGACATCTTGCTATATACTTGGTATTGCCACTCTTATTTAAGCCTCAAGGTTGTTGTGAATAGCCACTTCTATGAATGACATACACATTGTTATGTGGGCTGAAGAAGAACCTTCAATACTGAGATTGATGGTTCTTATGTCCGTTACATTGGAACATTAAACATTTTGGTGTTCAGTTTAAGTCTATGGTTGCTTCTCAAATGAAACCCTTTTTCCTATATAGTGCACTATATTTTAGCATAATGCCATGTTTGGGAAGAGTTGTATTTTGGGGGGATTCCGTCTTTGTCTAGCAATTTGATGATCCAAACAAACCATTAAAACGTTTTCTCAGTTGAAATGTGATCAACCACAGCTCTCAAGCATGAGAGAAGAACACCTCATTTAAACAGATCTTATTTCTGGGAAGATGAGTTGAATCAACAACACTGGAACACTGGAGAGTAATATTTGTAGTGACATCTGATCAATCCTTCACCGCTCTCCAAACACTTTTTAATTGGAAAATAGGAGATTTAGGGCTGTGTAATCACAATCCAAATATTTCACCCAGACCCAAATTCCCACATGTGTTCTTGAGCTGAGAACACTGGAGCTCGTCTTTGCATAGCAACGTGTGCCTGCTCTGCCTTTCTGCCCTGCCTGCCTGCTCTGCCTTTCTGCCCTACCTGCCTGCTCTGCCTTTCTGCCCTGCCTGCCTGCTTGCTCTGCCTTTCTGCCCTGCCTGCCTGCTCTGCCTTTCTGCCCTACCTGCCTGCTCTGCCTTTCTGCCCTGCCTGCCTGCTCTGCCTTTCTGCCCTACCTGCTCTGCCTTTCTGCCCTGCCTGCCTGCTCTGCCTTTCTGCCCTGCCTGCATGCTCTGCCTTTCTGCCCTACCTGCTCTGCCTTTCTGCCCTGCCTGCCTGCTCTGCCTTTCTGCCCTGCCTGTCTGCGCTGCCTTTCTGCCCTGCCTGTCTGCGCTGCCTTTCTGCCCTGCCTGCCTTTCTGCCCTGCCTGCCTGCTCTGCCTTTCTGCCCTGCCTGCCTGCTCTGCCTTTCTGCCCTACCTGCTCTGCCTTTCTGCCCTGCCTGCCTTTCTGCCCTGCCTGTCTGCGCTGCCTTTCTGCCCTGCCTGTCTGCGCTGCCTTTCTGCCCTGCCTGCCTGCGCTGCCTTTCTGCCCTACCTGCTCTGCCTTTCTGCCCTGCCTGCCTGCGCTGCCTTTCTGCCCTACCTGCTCTGCCTTTCTGCCCTACCTGCTCTGCCTTTCTGCCCTGCCTGTCTGCGCTGCCTTTCTGCCCTGCCTACCTGCTCTGCCTTTCTGCCCTGCCTGCCTGCGCTGCCTTTCTGCCCTGCCTGCCTGCGCTGCCTTTCTGCCCTACCTACCTGCATGTCTGCCTGCCTGCCTCTGCCTGTCTGTCTGTATCCATGTATCTGATTGTTTTGGCAGCACAATTTCGATCTTTCATGCAGCTGTGAATATTTGTTAAGAAGGCCCACATCGAAAGTAAAATCATTCCTTTTTGCTCCTCACACTTCAAACACTTGGCAGTGCTCTGGGAGCCATGAGAACACGGTGGGTCTCTGGAGAACCCAGCAGCAGAAAGGCCAAAGCTAGCTTGTGTCCAAAATGGCACCATGTTCCCTATTTAGTGATCTACTGGTCAAAAGTAGTGCACTATATAGGGGAAAGGGTTCCATTTGAGACGCAGACCAGAGTCAAGCAGCTGCAGGGGAGGGGAGGGACCCAGCCGGTCTCTCTGAGGAGGCAATGATACTGGAAAATATTATATCAAAACCCCTTTTCTTTTCCTTTCAATTCACTCTCTCCACCAACTTTAAGAGTCCCCATTTAAGATTTGAATAATTGTATCATATATATTTTATTACATGTCGTTTATTGGCTTTTTCCTCCACCAACAAGCTTATTTGGGCCTTTTGTAGCTACGGGCTGTTTACTTGTGTTTTTGGCTTCAAAGTAGTTTTGTCCTCCAGTACTTTTCCAACTCCCACTCGTCTTTTACCTCCCCCCAGGTAGTGTAGGCCGTCTGTTGTGTTCGCTAGCCACGGGGCTCTCTCTTTCTTTCTCCCCTTCTCTCTATCTCTCTCTTCTTCCCCTCTCTCTAGCTCTCACTATCCCTCATGGAGGGAATGATACCTGCCTGAATTTTGGCCTATCTACTCAGCATAGACGGACATCCTTGTGTTCGGGCCCTTCCAAATCTTTTATTTATTTATTATTATTTTTATTTTTTGCAAATACACTGTCAATTTGAGAATCTAGGCCTTGGAGAGTTTTCACCCCACGAGACCCACCATGTTTAAATGTGATGTCTTTAATATTGCCTGCTGTCTTCCCCCTGGCTGGCCTGCACGGTCGGACAAAGCGTAGGTAGCTTCATTGAGAGCTGCCTTCATGGTTCAGGCTGAAGACTACTGTTGCCATATTGATTGTTATGCTTGACCTCTCTATGCGTTTAAGGTCCACTCTAGGGACAGATTGTGTTTCGACTTTAGCAAAGTAAGAACCTCATTCAAATATGAAAGGTATTTGTAATGATTTCCTGTTCTATTCTGTAATGTGAAATGAATTGGCCTATAGACCTATATTTCAGTTGGTTCAATTAAGTCCGCCAATATTAGTTATGCTCTTTCTCTTTTCGAACTATAAATACCCCATCTGACTGAGTGATAACCCTGAGAGCCACTGTGGCCTGCCTCTCCCATGTGAATTCCAAGCCCAGAGTTGCAGAACACAACCAATCTGTGTGCATCCATATGGCAGAGGCTTGGCATAAGCAAACCTGTCAGCCTCAGTCAGCGCAGGGAACTGGGACCTCACTGTGTAGAGTGCCTCAAATGGCACCTTATTCGCAAATAGTGCACTACTTTTGAGCCCTATGAGCCCTGGTCAAAGGTTGTAGACTATATTGGTGTTTGTCTCACTACGAGTAAAAGTGTATGCTTATCTAGACTGCGAAAGACTCTATTCAATTCAATGGAACTTTAGTTGTCTCCTTTAGGGCCATATCAGACTTTTCAGCAGTTTCCTCCTTACCCATCCAAGACTTTTATAAATGTTAAAGGACTAGTTCACTATTTTACTTGATGTTAGATGATTCCTTACCCTGAAAGTTGTCTATGGACCAGGAGAAACTATGATTCATGGTTCAGTTTACTTTAAACAGCCATTTCAAACTTTAGCAACCGCTAGCTAAAAATCTATGGAACAGATGTGAGCATGTTTACAAAAATGATGTCCAAATCATCTGAAATCAACTCCATATGTGGTTTGATGTTACTTCACCCTCCTGCTGTGTTCTGGTCAAATTGGACCGATTTACAAGTTTTCTCTCTGAAAAATGTAGTTAATTTAATCTGATTGTCATAAGGTTCCATGACTTTGTCCACACAGGGCATCTGAACACACATTTTCATAAAATATGGTGTGTTTTATTTAACTTTTGTACACCTGTGGTGTTCCGGTCATTAGAAGTAAATGTGTGAGACTACAATTAGTGTTTAAAATTGAGTTCAGGCACATGCCCATTCATCAGATGGACACACTTCCTCTCCCAGACCCCACATGCATGTGTGTTTGAGCACACACACACACACATCTCACTTCCCTTCTTGGCTTCCATTGCAACCCCCATGGGAATCTTTTCCCAATAGAATCTTTCCCACATGGGGACCACACCTGTTGGCATTCTCACAAACAATCGCAACATTGTTTCAACAATATATAGAACTTTTCTAGCAGCTCTGGTATATAAAGCTTTTTTGAGGCATTGCTCACAATTCATTTTGTGGCAGCACAATGACCAAACGATATACTGTATGTGAAGCTCTTGATCATATATTTGATCCTGACACTGGTGAGGAGGAGAGAGGCCAGGAAACTGACAGTGAAGATGCATTAGAGGAGGAAGTGTCAGAAGTTGAAGACATCACAGAATATGATCCAGACCAAGAGACAACCGATGTGGAACAACCCAGCGATGAGGAAGAGGGCCCTGCTGAGGTTGTTGTTACATTCCGGTCAAAGAATTTATCCTGGACTTCATCCCCACCTGAGAGGAGAGGTTGGCTGAAAATGTTATCAGGATGACCCCAGTGCCAATGAGATACGCCATATCCCGGGTTTATGACATAACATCCTGCTTCGAACTGTTCCTGACAGAGTCAATCGAAATGATAGTGATAAACATGACCAACTTGGAAGGGAGATGCATTTACCAAGACAACTGGAAGGAGGTAGACCGGACAGACGTCCAAGCATATGTGGATCTCTTGATTTTGTCCGGTTTGTACAGAACCAGAAACAAATTATCACCAGGTTATGGGATCCAGAGTCTGGTCGGGGGATTTTCCTGTGCCACTATTGGACTCCAGACATTTCAGGTGTTGTCTCGGGGGATTCGTTTCGACAACCATGATACAAGACCAGGCTGCCGTCAACAAGGCAAGCTGGCAGCGATCAGAGAGGTTTGGCGCTAGTGGGTGGAGCGCCTGCCACTCATCTATAAACCAAGTCCAGACATCACAGTGGATGAGCGTCTGGTCACATTTAGGGGACGCTGCCCATTCAAACAGTACATGCCAAGCAAACTGTGTAAATATGGAGTAAAGATATGTGATGCCAGGACAAGTTATGCCTGAAACATGTAGGTTTACACCTGCTGACCTGCTGGAAACCTGCTGGCGGTATTCTCGAAAGGAACCAAGCAAACCTTCTGACGGTGTTCCCGAAAGGAACCAGGCAAACCTTCTGACGGTGTTCTCGAAAGGAACCAGGCAAACCTGCTGACGGTGTTCCCGAAAGGAACCAGGGGAAGCGAGTGGTCCTGGAAATGACTGCAGGTTTCCAGGGGCACAACATAACATGTGACAATTTCTTCACCTCATATGCTCTTGGTCAGGAGCTGCTCCAAAGAAAATGACCATGGTGGGGAGGGTCAGAAGGTACAAGTCTGAGTTGCCTCCTGCCTTACTCACTACCAAGGACAGGGATCATTTTTCCTCTAAATGGATCTTCACCGATACACACACACACACTTGTGTCCTACTGCCTGAAGAAAAAGAAGAATGTGCTCCTGATGACAACTCTGCACAGGGATGCCGCTGTGAGTACCAGGGAGGACAGGAAGCCCAGCGCTGTCCTGGATTACAACAGGAACAGAGAGGAGCTGACAACCTTGATAAGGTGTGCTACTCTTTATCTTTCAAGTCTCATGTACTTTTTTTTTCTATTACCAGATTGTTTTATCTGCACCATAAAAATAAGACCTGTTGTTGTTTGGTGAAATGCGGAGTCCTGTTGTTGTTTGTGAACAATATGGAGTCAATTCTAGTCATTTGAATATGTAAATATGTTTTGGATGTGATAAGTTAAAACAACGCTTTGATGCAATTTTTCATGTTACTAATTATCACTTGTATGTACTCATTATTTTATTTACTGATTGTTGCACTTTTGCCGGTTACTGGCACATACTCTTGTAAGAGGATGACGGCACGTTGGCCCATGGTGGTGTTCTTCAACATCCTAGATGTGTCGGCCTACAACGAGCTTGACGTGTGGATGGAGGTGATTCCAGGCTGGAAACAGGGGAAATTCTTCAAGAGGAGACTATCCCTAGAAGAGTTGGGGGAAAGCCATGGTGGCACCCCTCACTCAAAGGCGCCAACACCTTCCTCCAACACCATCGTCTGCTGGATTGGTGAGAGATATACAAGGGCCAGAAGCTAGATCTACGGCCGGCAGAGACAGAAGAGACAAGAGGAAGAGGGGTGATCTGTGTGCACCAAGAGATGTCAAAACGAGCATTATGTGCCATAAACGCAGTGCATATATTTGCCAGGCACATGCAACAACCAGCCTGTATTGTCAACATGTGCATGAGAACAACACAAAATGTATATACCATTGATTGACAGATTGTGAACATTTTAATGTTTTTGTTATTGTTAGTACTGTTATTGTTACTGTTGGTCTTTAATGTGTTCAGACATACATTTTGTAATATGGTTCAGTTTTCACATGTATGAGCTCAGGTCAATGAGGCCTTACAGGCCATAAATAGCAAATAGAAGTTCAACACTTGTAATGTTCACAGGAACTTAAGTTGATAAAAAGATCTAACACAACATTAGGTGATAATATATGTATTATTATGGATTTATAATGAGCTATAATGGGGGCGGTTATTTTGGACCGGGAACACAGAATGAATGAACATGAAACGAACACAACAGGAGGTGATTTGGCCATAAAAAAAAACATGCTCACATTACTTCCATCGATTTGTAGCATGTGGTGGCTAAAGGCAGCTGAAGCTTGTAATGGCTATATATAGAGAACTGAACCATGAATTACAGTTTCTCCAGCCCCATAGACTACTTTCAGGGTGAGAAATCGTCTAACGTCACGCTGTAAAACAGTGAACTACTCCTTCAATAGAGTCATGTCAACTATAAGCACTCGAATGTCAAAGCCAAACCCCCTCATGTACTGTATGTATTTAGCAGACGCAGGCTAACTGTGATGTGGCTGTATTTGATCTAAGTGGAGTTGCCATGTAAGAGAGCTCTTGGTTTGTAATAATTTCCTTAGATATCGTAATAACATGGGGTCCTTAGAATATAATAGTATATGCCATTTAACAGACGCTTTTAACCAAAGTGACTTTTTCATCCTCAAATACATTTTCTCATGGGTGGCCACAGTGGGAATTGACCCTCGATCCTGACGTTGGAAAAGCGTCATGGTCTACCAACTGAGCCACACAATTCACTCTTCACAAACCCAGACACTCATTGAACGGGTTAGTGGCAGACAGACAAAAAAAAATCTATGTTCAAAAATATTTTTCAGCAGCCTTTAAGGAAACTAAGCACTGAACCTCTGCCTTGGCCCCAGAGTGAGTCACCTAGCAGATAGGTCCTATAGTAGCTTCACCGCCACAGGCTCAGCTGTCGCTCTGCGTTAGTGGTGCTTCGCCCTTTTAGGCCTGAACATCTCTCTGTGTACAAACACCACTGACCTTACCAAACACTGCTGGCTCCTACACAACGTGTGGGTGTGTGTGTGTGGAAAAAACACTTCCCCCTACACCGCTGGCTCCTACACAACACACGGCTCATTCATCAGGCTAAGTGACCCGCCACCAGCCAGCTTAGCACTTGTCTGTCCTACTCAGCTAGCGGAGTGGCAAGGTAGAGCTGTTGGGTTGGGTTGAGGCTGGGCAGGGCTGGAGCTAGGGCTGGTGGTAGAGCTGGTGGCTGGGGCTGTGTTGGATTGGGGCTGAGGCTGGGCAGGGCTGGAGCTAGGACTGGTGGTAGAGCTGGTGGCTGGGGCTGTGTTGGGTTGGGGCTGAGGCTGGGCAGGGCTGGGGCTAGGGCTGGTGGTAGAGCTGGTGGCTGGGGTTGTGTTGGATTGAGGCAGGGCTGGAGCTAGGGCTGGTGGCTGGGGTGCTGGGTTGGGGCTGGGCAGGGCAGGGCTGGAGCTAGGGCTGGTGGTAGAGCTGGTGGCTGGGGTTGTGTTGGATTGAGGCAGGGCTGGTGGCTGGGGTTGGGTTGGGGCTGAGGCTGGGAAGGGCTGGAGCTAGGGCTGGTGGTAGAGCTGGTGGCTGGAGTTGTGTTGTGTTGAGGCTGGGGCTGGAGCTAGGGCTGGTGGCTGGGGTTGGGTTGGGTTGGGGCTGAGGCTGGGCAGGGCTGGAGCTAGGGCTGGTGGCTGGGGTTGGGTTGAGGCTGGGCAGGGCTGGAGCTATGGGCTGGTGGCTGGGGTTGGGTTGAGGCTGGGCAGGGCTGGAGCTAGGGCTGGTGGCTGGGGTTGGGTTGGGTTGGGGCTGAGGCTGAGGCTGGGCAGGGCTGGTGGTTGGAGCTGGGACTCAGGCTGTGCTGTGCTGGTCAGGCAGGCAGCAGACCGGGTGACTGATGTAGTGAGTAATGTGTGTTTATGTTCCAGGGGAGCGGACTCAGCAGGGCTCCAGAGTGGTGGCCGTCCGGCTGCCCTTCACCGGCCCAGAGGAAGAAGAGGAGGAGGGCTCTGTCAGTCTGGGGCTCAGCACCGGAGGAGGAGGAGGAGGAGACACAGACTCATCAGGGAATGACATATTCTAGTGCTGCTGACCTGCTTTAGCCATTACTGAGACATTACAGAAGAATGCCTCCAAGACGCCTACTACTTCCATCTCCGTTTCATCACACTCAGTGGATCGATGGGGAGACCACTAAAGACTTCTTATCAGATCTGGACAGAGCTCAGCAGAGAGAGATAACATTCCATTTCTTGTGAAGATCTTCAGACATTCACTGTTTATTTACCTCTGGAACCAATAACCATGTGTTTGGACCAATTTGCCTGTCAGATAATCAATTTATTGTATGTAGCAATAATCAATGATTGTTTTTTTTTAGCAATAAAGTTGATACTTTTGAGTGTTTT
Organism: Oncorhynchus nerka; assembly: GCF_034236695.1. Taxonomy (NCBI): domain Eukaryota; kingdom Metazoa; phylum Chordata; class Actinopteri; order Salmoniformes; family Salmonidae; genus Oncorhynchus; species Oncorhynchus nerka. The sequence goes on along the minus strand of NC_088413.1, from coordinate 47,821,862 downwards.
AGTAACAACTGTTATATAAACTGATATCTTAACTTCATACTTACCCTATGCAAATGGTAAAAATGTCATTCAAATACACATTTTCATTTAAATACAGTCAACTCCAGGCATATCAGTTATGTGGTTGTTTTCATAGCTACATTGTGATATTCAGACAAGTCAGCCAGTCATTCAAATGTTTTGTTGAGTTATTCCCCGAGCCCATGTAAACAGTGTGATGTCATGGCCATGCTACTACAGTGCATTGCACTAGACTAGGAGATTGGCTTTTCACCTCATTACACACCCATTTGCTTTCCTGCTGCCCCAGATGAAGATAGTATCTCCGTCCCAAATGGCACCCTATTCCCTGCACTATGTTTGACCAGGGCCCGAAAGGTAGTGGACTATGTAGGGAATAGTGAATTTGTGACTCAGCCAGTATATCTGATGTTGCTGTGCTGTACGCAACACTAACAACGCCAGCCTAATGAGCATCCTGTTTCAATTCACCAAGTGTGCCAAGAGGAGAAACTAAAAGAGCGTTCCTCTCCCTCCTAGCTAAACCAAAGAGAAGTCGTCTAGTTGGGTCCCATTTCTTATCCAAAGTTCACCAAATGAAGGCGATATGTTGAATCTGCTATAAACTGCTGTTCACTCTCTATGGAGTTAGCCTGGACTCCAAACAGAATATCGCTCCATTTGACTAGTGTTTCACTTCACAGATAGACTGAATCAGTAAAGGGCTGTAGATAAGTAGAGGAAGGAAATGAGATTAAAGACAGGAGGGCAGATGGTCTGGCATGACAATGACACTGACCAGGAAACTGCACCTCTATCTGCAACAACTCTCTGTCATTCTCGCTCTCCCTCACCCAATCTCCCTCCCTCTCTTGCTCTCCCTCACCCAATCTCTCTCCCTCTCTCGCTCTCCCTCACCCAATCTCCCTCCCTCTCTCTCTCTCGCTCTCCCTCACCCAATCTCCCTCCCTCTCTCGCTCTCCCTCACCCAATCTCCCTCCCTCTCTCGCTCTCTCTCCCTCTCTCTCTTGCTCCCTCTCTCTCTCTCTCTCTCCTCTCTCTCTCTCTCTCTCTCTCTCTCTCTCTCTCTCTCTCTCTCTCTGCCTTGTATCTTCTTTGAAATTGTAAATAGTATTTGATGTAAATTGGCGTAAGATTGATTTCAGCTTTTCAAACGAGAAATTCATCCTACATTGTTGGAGTTGTTTTTTGGATGGGCATGCTCTGTTGAGAAATGCTTCCATGACAGAAAATCAAGGGCTGTGTCCCAAATGGCACCCTATTTCCTTCATAAAGCCTTCTTTGCCCCTGTTAAAAGCAGTGTGCCATTTGGGATGCAGACAAGGTCCTCCAGTCCATCTGAGGCCATGGCACACGTTCCTGTCGAATAGTAAGACTTACTACACTACAGTACGATGACCTCAGATACATGTAGTGTGTCACTAGCTGAGATTGCTGAGCCGTCCCTGTCCAGGGGAAATATCAAACTTCAGCTAATCTCTGAGCTGGTCTTAAATGTCTGAGCTACAGCTAATCTCTGAGCTGGGGCAAAAACTCTTCACTGTTTAGTAAAGACCAGAGGTTGAGGGGTGCAGAGCATTCTCTCTCCCCACCCCCACACCAGAGCCTCCAGCTTTCTCTCGGCCAGCCCAGCCCAGCTGTTTATCAAAGCCAGATGTGAGGGGCGGGAAGAGGAGGGAAATCGAGCGTGACATTGACCACTCTCCTCTCACAGTCAGGCACCAGAATGCACTGCAGCGAGGGACAAGACGCCACTTATTTTTACCCACAACCATACAGCAAACCCAGCCTGGTCCCAGATCTGTCGATGCTGTCTAGCCAACTCCTTGGCGTATGACATGACAATGACCATAGAAGTTGGCAAGACAGCACAATCAGGACTGAAACCAGGCTACAGTAAACGCCACTGTCGTCACTGTGTCGTTTTAACACATCGGAGATGGCACCCTTTCAATATTACATTGGAGCTTTTTACCCTTTGGACTCCAGAGAGAGGTCTGACATGATTTAGATGTGTGCTGGCAGTCCAAACATGGAGTTTTCTAACCCTGACATGAACCATAGGCACCTTATTCCCTACACAGTGCACTACTTTTCATCATAGGGCCCTGGTCAAAAGTAGTGCACTATTTAGGCAAAAGAGTGCCATTTGGGACACAGCCACTTACATCCTTATGGAGGAGATACTGTAGTTAGAATTGCACTTAAAACAACTTGTTTTTTTTTTACCCCACAGGAACTTCCATCTGTGGATATGAAAGAGGCTGTATATTTGGGAGGGCTTTGAGTGCGTGTTATTCATATTCCATTTAAACCTCAGGGAGGATTCCGCTGTGAGCGTTGAGGTGTTAAATGAAGGATAAATCCATGCAGAACATTAAGGATTCATACTTGTGGTGGGATAGAGAGGTTAGACCGTAGAGCAGAGGTTGTTTCGTTTGAAAATGTTGTAATGATGACTTGGAAAACCCTTAGTAGTGTCTACAAATGTTTATCGTCTTTCAAGATGAAGACGCTACTTGTCTGTGTGTGTTGTGGTAAAGCAGTACAACTGCTTCTCAAGCATTACTAAACGTTCATATTTCTAACATTTCATTTGGGTTCCATGATTGAATGAGTGCCTCATCTGAAAACTCTTAAGTCCGCTGCTGCTGCCTCTGAGCAGAGTGGACCACACAACAAGCCACTACTCTACTGGCTCAGTTAAACCTATAGGTCATATTGATCACGGCTTTTACAATGTTGCTGATAATTGTTTGAGCCTATGTGTCTGAAAGGAATGCTGTCAACTTTGAAGTTGCATTCAGATTACGTTGATGGAGACCATCAGATGTGGAAGTTTGTATTTTGAATCTTTGTTTAATCGTATACAGCGTTGCATTTCTAAGTTGTCGACTCATTCTAAAGGATCCCTCCCTGATGACTCGCAAAATGGCAATTAAATCTGCATATCAAATGAGCTTTTTCCTTTAATTAATCATGTGGAAGGACTTCATGCTTGAGTCCCAAGTGGCACCCTATGCCCTATATAATGCACTGCTTTTAAGCAGAGCCCTATGGGCCCTGGTCAAAAGCAGTGCACTACATAGGGGATAGGGTGTAGTTTGGGACAGAAACCCTGTATTTCTCTATCTATACCCCTGTCTGCCCCAGTCAACGTCAACTCCGTGAGCCAGTTAGTTAAAATAATATACTAATGAGATTATGAATGATTTAGATCCTGAGTAGTCTGTTTGGACACAAACAACAGCTTTAGTTTCCTTAAGGTGGCTTCATTAGGTAGAATCCTGGGTTGAGTTCCATATGGCACGCTCTTCCCTACATAGGGCAACTTTTGGCCTGGTCCCTATGGGCCCTAGTCAAAAGCAGTGCACAACATAGGGATTAGGGTGCCATTTCGGACACATCCTTATTTGATTGGTGTATAGGAGCCTTGTTATTAGGCCCTACTGAATTTTAATGGGGATAAACCCAGCAGGAGGGCCATAGTTACTGGACTGGATCCAGAACCGCATGGCTGGCAGGCTTGGCGTGATTTCTGTTCTAGTCAGCCAAATCAGGCTCGGCGTGAAGTCTGTTCTAGTCAGTCACATCAAGCTCGCCGGTCAATGACACATGCAACTCTATACGCCCTTGCTAGAAAACTGCATTCCAATGAGCTCATTACTTTACAGAATGTTTTCTCTCCCAGTCTGAGCTTCATTATGAGGTGTTTGTGTGTGTGTCTGGCAGCTGTTAGATCCAGGGAACAGAACATCACCCCCTCTCCTTTTCCCACCTGAGACAGTGTTTGATGGATGGATAGGTTTAAGAATCCTGAGCACACCTATCGATAATGTAGGCAAATATTTTTTATTGATAACCGAAGATAGACACCCGGCCTGTCATTTCCAACGCGAGCAGATTAATCGTAGTGGGCAGAACAAGCAAGGAGGAGGGCACGGCCTCCCGAGTGGCGCAGCGGTCGAAGGCTTCACTACAGATCCGGGTTCGATCCCGGGCTGTGTCGCAGCCGGCCGCGACCGGTAGACCCATGAGGCGGCGCACAATTGGCCCGATGGGACAAAGACATCCCGGCTGGGATGTCGTTGTCCCATCGTGCTCTAGCGACTCCTTGTGGCGGGCCGGGCGCATGCACTCTGACTTTGGTCGCCAGGTGGCACATTGGTGGCTTCTGGGTTAAGCGAGCAGTGTGTCAAGAAACAGTGTGGCTTGGCGGGATCGTGTTTCGGAGGACGCATGGATCTCTATCTTTGCCTCTCCCACGTCCATACGGGAGTTGCAGCGATGGGACAAGACTGTAACTACCAATTGGATATCATGAAAATTGGGCAAAAAGGGGTGAAAAGGCAAGGGAACTCCTACTCTGTGAAGTGTGAAGTTAATTCGCCTTTGAACTCCTAAACAAAACAATGTTTTGGAAACTTTGACAAAGCGTAAAGTCTACAAAACTTAAGCCTACTCCGTTCATAACAGATTATAGTTTTGGAAACCAAACTGTATTGAGAGCAAATGTTTCGCCGATGAGAAAATGTGTAGTATGTCGGCCAAAATCCATAACTCTCCATCTTCTCCTACTGCCAGCCACTGGCCTTCCTTTTCAATCAAATCCAATTGTATTTGTCACATGCATAGACAACAGGTGTAGACTAAAAGTGAAATGCTTTCTTATGGGTCCTTTTCTAACAATGCAGAGTTAGAGATAAGATAACAAATATATAAATAATGACACAGAGAATAACGAATAAAAAAATAACATGGCTAGATATAGGGAGTAGAAAATAACATTATTATATACCGGGAGTACCAGTATCGAGTCGATGTGCAGGGCTACAAGGTAATTGAGGTAGCTGTACACTACATATAGTTAGGGGTAAAGTGACTAGCAGCAGCTAGACTACCTCACCACATACTGTGAGTGTGTATGTGTGCAAGAGAGTCAGTGCAAAAAAGAGTCAATGCAGGCAGTCCGGGTAGCCATTTGATTAGCTATTTAGCAGCCTTGTTTAGCAGTCTTACCATATTTGGTGGTGAGTGGAAATGCCAAGCAGATGTTTCAGATTTATACATCCGTTGAAACATCTGGCTCCTTGTCCTATCTGTGCTATAGCCCTCAGAGCTTAGCCTTGATAACTGGCCTGAATTATGGAGATATGTAGATATGTCAGATTGTTAGGCAGAGTTGAGTACAAACATAGTCCTGGCACATGGTTTATGAACTGATACGCAAAACAACACCGGATTCAAAACATATCATTTTTTAATTTCAATTATTATACAAAATGATTTCAACCAATAGAATGTTATATATGTGAGGGATACAACCATAGCAGCTCTGCAGGTTTTGCTACGAAGTGACAGAATCATTAGATAATGTGTTTGGGTACTGTCCATATGTAGCTTGTTTTTGGTCACAGGTCCAGGAATGGTTGAAGAATTGCAACATTTACCTGAAGCTAACTCTGCAGCTAGCACTGCTGGGTGATTTGAAATGTCACAGTCAAATGAGCAATAATATGAAAATACTTTTAGCAAAAATGTTTATCTTTCATTTACAATCTGTAGAAACGATGAGAATAGAAAGCTTCTGAACTTTGTGTGAAACATCACAGTACAGTTGAAAAATATATGGCAAATAGAAATAATAATAATAAAAAATTGATGTTAAGAGATAGATGGGAGGGTTGAGTGGAGCTAAAGGACGGGACTTAAAACGAACAAAAGATAACTAATGTAAAATATTCTGTGTCCGTGAAAATGATATAGGCTTCTGTGAACCATCAGATCCTCCTCTCCACCCTCTCCGAGTTGGGCATCTCCGGCGCGGCCCACGCTTGGATTGCGTCCTACCTGACAGGTCGCTCCTACCAGGTGGCGTGGCGAGAATCCGTCTCCACACCACGTGCTCTCACCACTGGTGTCCCCCAGGGCTCTGTTCTAGGCCCTCTCCTATTCTCGCTATACACCAAGTCACTTGGCTCTGTCATAACCTCACATGGTCTCTCCTATCATTGCTATGCAGACGACACACAATTAATCTTCTCCTTTCCCCCTTCTGATGACCAGGTGGCGAATCGCATCTCTGCATGTCTGGCAGACATATCCGTGTGGATGACGGATCACCACCTCAAGCTGAACCTCGGCAAGACGGAGCTGCTCTTCCTCCCGGGAAGGACTGCCCGTTCCATGATCTCGCCATCACGGTTGACAACTCCATTGTGTCCTCCTCCCAGAGCGCTAAGAACCTTGGCGTGATCCTGGACAACACCCTGTCGTTCTCAACTAACATCAAGGCGGTGGCCCGTTCCTGTAGGTTCATGCTCTACAACATCCGCAGAGTACGACCCTGCCTCACACAGGAAGCGGCGCAGGTCCTAATCCAGGCACTTGTCATCTCCAGTCTGGATTACTGCAACTCGCTGTTGGCTGGGCTCCCTGCCTGTGCCATTAAACCCCTACAACTCATCCAGAACGCCGCAGCCCGTCTGGTGTTCAACCTTCCCAAGTTCTCTCACGTCACCCCGCTCCTCCGCTCCCTCCACTGGCTTCCAGTTGAAGCTCGCATCCGCTACAAGACCATGGTGCTTGCCTACGGAGCTGTGAGGGGAACGGCACCTCAGTACCTCCAGGCTCTGATCAGGCCCTACACCCAAACAAGGGCACTGCGTTCATCCACCTCTGGCCTGCTCGCCTCCCTACCACTGAGGAAGTACAGTTCCCGCTCAGCCCAGTCAAAACTGTTCGCTGCTCTGGCCCCCCAATGGTGGAACAAACTCCCTCACGACGCCAGGACAGCGGAGTCAATCACCACCTTCCGGAGACACCTGAAACCCCACCTCTTTAAGGAATACCTAGGATAGGATAAAGTAATCCCTCTCACCCCCCCTCCCCCTGAAAAGATTTAGATGCACTACTGTTCCACTGGAGGTCATAAGGTGAATGCACCAATTTGTAAGTCGCTCTGGATAAGAGCGTCTGCTAAATGACTTAAATGTAAATGTAAATGTACTTCCTGCTTATACATACTAAGTTTTGTTATCCATTATTTTACTCCATATTAGGGGACAGTTTAAAGGAAAATATATTTTAAAAATATATACAGTATCAGTCAACATTTGGGACACACCTACTCATTCAAGAGTTTTCTGTATTTTTACTATTTTCTACATTGTGGAATAATAGTGAAGACATCAAACCTATGAAAGAACACATGGAATCATGTAGTAACCAGAAAAGTGTTTAACAAAAATATATATATATATATATTTGAGATTCTTCAAGTAGCCACACATTGCCTTCATGAGTGCTTTGCACACTCTTTGCATTCCCTCAACCAGCTTAATGAGGAATGTTTTTCCAACAGTCTTGAAGAAGTTCCCACATATGCTGAGCACTTTTTGGCTGCTTTTCTTTCACACTGCGGTCCAACTCATCCCAAACCATCTCAATGGGTTGAGGTTGGGTGATTGTGGAGGCCAGGTCATCTGATGCAGCACTCATCACTCCTTCTTGATCAAATAAACCTGACACAGTCTGGAGGTGTGTTTTGGGTCATTGTCCTGTTGAAAAACAAATTAGATGGGATGGTATATCGCTGCAGATGGCATATCGCTGTTTCAACAGTGAAGAGGTGACTCTGGGATGCTGGCCTTCTAGGCAGAGTTGCAAAGAAAAAGCTGTATCTCAGACTGGCCATTGAAAAGAAAAGATTAAGATGGGCAAAATAGCACAGACACTGGACAGAGGAACTCTGCCTAGAAGGCCAGCATCCCGGAGTCGCCTCTTCACTCTTGACGTTGAGACTGGTGTTTTGTGGGTACTATGTAATGAAGCTGCCAATTGAGGACTTGTGAGGCATCTGTTTCTCAAACTAGACAATCTAATATACTTGTCCTCTTGCTCAGTTGTGCATCGGGACCTCCCACTCCTATTTCTATTCTGGTTAGAGCCAGTTTGCGCTGTTCTGTGAAGGGAACGTTGTACAAGATCTTCAGTTTCTTGGCAATTTCTCACATGGAATAGCCTTCATTTCTCAGAACAAGAATAGACTGATGAGATTCAGAAGAAAGGTCTTTGTTTCTGGCCATTTTGAGCCTGTATTCGAACCCACAAATGCTGACGCTCCAGATACTCAACTAGTCTAAAGAAGGCCAGTTTTATTGCTTCTTTAATCAGCACAACCGTTTTCAGCTGGGTTTTCTAATGATCAATTAGCCTTTTAAAATGATAAACTTGGATTAGCTAATACAATGTGTCATTGGAACACAGGAGTGATGGTTGCTGATAATGGGCCTCTGTACGCCTATGTAGATGTTCCATTACAAATCTGCCGTTTCTAGCTACAGTAGTCATTTACAACATTAACAATGTCTACACTGTATTTCTGATCAATTTGATGCTAATTTAATGGACAAAAAATGTGCTTTTCTTTCCAAAACAAGGACATTTCTAAGTGACCCCAAACTTTTGAACGGTAGTGTATATTTACAAAAAAAATATATATATGGTGGATTGGAAATTATGCAGACAATCACATTGATGGACGCTTCAATCTATCTGCAATATTAAAGCTGATCTACCTCCTAATCTTTTGGTCTGAATCACGTAGTCCTGGCTGCCTGATATGTTGTCAACAATACAGCTCATTGATGTGTAAAAGGCATCATTTTATTCAAATCAATCTCAACAGGAGATTCTGCAAGCCAAAATGAAATGGGGAACAACAGACATCTGACTCAACCATGCAAGCATTCATTTTAACAAGCCAGCCTACAGGAGATTTCTCACATTCAGTTCACCTCTCTTTTTGGATTCAATGAAATCTACAGTACAGTACATTGGTAGAACTATATTATGTTACATTTTATATACAGAACAACAAGAACGGGACAATGAGTGTATGTTAAAAGTGTGATGGTGCAATGCATCCGACTGTTGTGTATTCAATGTGTCAATGTTGTAATTGTAATGAAAAGGCTCACAGTTCCTGGATCCTGGTGAGAGAAACACATGTCTGTCAATGAAGATTATCTGTCCGTGGTGTTTCTAGCTGTAAGACAACACCAGTGTCTGTGGATGTTCTGGTTTAGTGGTGCTGACCTTCCTGGTGACTTCACACTGCCACAGAGGGAGCAGTTACGTCCACATGCCGTGGAAGTAAGTGCTCAATCGCTGACCCTTTTCTCAAGAAGACAGGATTCTCTTTGTCAAGGGAAGAGAGAAAGAGAGAAAACGGAAGACACGCTGAGGAGAGAGGAAGCAAGACAACAATCAAGCCCCTCATGTCCTCTCCCACCACCCCCATGCCCTTTGCTTATGTTCAGTCCAACCCTGCTCCAGGCAGCTGTTTTCTGCAGCTGTAGAGACTCCTGGACATTGGCTCTCCACACTACACATACAGAGCCTCCTATTTGTACAGCCAGGGGCCCCATGTTGTGTAGCAACGCGTGGGCTGTAAGTGTCTTTGAACAAAAAGGTACATTTACAAGTGAAGTACAGTAGTTTGTTTTTTAATCATTAATAATAATTCATTTAACTTGTACATCGCTTTTCATTATTGCAAAGTGAATAAAAAGGAAATCAAACAAACACATTTTAATTGACATGGTAGAAACGGAGATTTCTGTGTCTATTTGGCTTTGGATGAAAGGCTGGGAGCAGATGCAGCTTGGATTGGAAAGACCTTGTAGCTTCAGTGGAGGAGGCCTAGATGGTACAGCCAAAGAGAAACAAAGACAGTCTGACAAACAGGCCATGGAGCGCTTCATCAGTTCACCACATCTGTTTCTCCGACGATCAGTTCCTCCGTACGACCAGCTCCAGTAGGTACTGGTCCTCTATTCTCGAACATGTAGCACCCACCTGGGTGATCAAGTGATCAAGCCCCAGAGCAGTCAAAAAAAACACAAAAAAACATTCAAAAGAATTTACAGAGTTTTTACAGAGCTCTTTGCCTAGGCGGCGCTATGGCAACCACAGAACTGAACTTTTGGGATATTTACAATTTATTGGAGTAATTTCTCAAATCCCATTGTCATTATAATTTCAGAAGTCAAAACGTGAAGACAATAAATACATTAATTAAAGCCCTAGACAATAGTTATTACAGTGTATAGAGTGATAGACCTTATATGCCTATATACTGTATATATCTGAGTGAAGGGCCGTGATTTGAGCACTATATATCTGAGTGAAGGGCTGTGATTTGAGCACTATATATCTGAGTGAAGGGCCGTGATTTGAGCACTATATATCTGAGTGAAGGGCCGTGATTTGAGCACTATATATCTGAGTGAAGGGCCGTGATTTGAGCACTATATATCTGAGTGAAGGGCCGTGATTTGAGCACTATATATCTGAGTGAAGGTCCGTGATTTGAGCACTATATATCTGAGTGAAGGGCCGTGATTTGAGCACTATATATCTGAGTGAAGGGCCGTGATTTGAGCACTATATATCTGAGTGAAGGGCTGTGATTTGAGCACTATATATCTGAGTGAAGGGCCGTGATTTGAGCACTATATATCTGAGTGAAGGGCCGTGATTTGAGCACTATATATCTGAGTGAAGGGCCGTGATTTGAGCACTATATATCTGAGTGAAGGGCCGTGATTTGAGCACTATATATCTGAGTGAAGGGCTGTGATTTGAGCACTATATATCTGAGTGAAGAGCTGTGATTTGAGCACTATATATCTGAGTGAAGGGCTGTGATTTGAGGACTATATATCTGAGTGAAGGGCCGTGATTTGAGCGTGGCTGCATGCAGTCCTGATGACTTATTTAGCCGACAGAGGTTGCTGCACCAGGGGGTTTTCACAGATGGAGCACAGGAAATCAAAAGGGGGCAGAGGCTGAGATAGTGAATAATGCAAGGATGTAGAAGAGAACATAAAGCTGAAACTCAGCACAGAGGCACTGGAATGAGCTTCATCAAGTAAATATAGAAAATGATACAAATTTGCCTACTAGTTGCTCCCAACTGGAGAATCAGCGCCCTCGGGCAGTGCCGTAGGCTCCAAGCACCGAACACGTCTACCTGTCTGTGCCGCTGAAGTGCTAGGCTACTCCCTGTAGGCTACAGATACTAAATTAGACTCTGAAGACTTATGTGTCTCTTAAATTTTCAGCACACATTTTTTTTTATTGTTTCTGGTGGAATGAACAAAGATCAATTAACCTGATTCCTTTGTTGTCCTCGTGAGAAGATCGCTTAGTCAAGTGAAACATGCCGTGTGCTGTTTATGTAAATCATTATTGCACTGTATTACCATAGAAATCAATTGAAACATTTCTCAAAATTAGCCTTCGCTTGTTCTTGACGATTCATATCAGCAGTTCTACATGGCTCTCTGTGTTACTGTCAGAGAGTAGGAAGGAAGAGGGAGGTTGGGTAGAACTGTCTGACATTTCTGGTTTTCACACTTCTACCCCTTGGGGACCAGGCTGTCACTGGCGTGTCTGACTCTACACACTCCAGATGTGTCTGTCATTTATAGGCATGTTATTTCTCATGGAAATGCATCATGTAGTTTCAGCTAACAAATGTAGTTCTCTACAAACACAATTTGGACATTATCTGAGATAGTATTGACAAATTTGAGAGTACAGTTTTGAGATTTAAAAGGAAAAAATATATTTTGTGGAAGTTTGGGCCTCCAACCAAAACCACAGAAATCCTGGCACTATGACAGAGTAGCCTACATCACTGTTTGCCAACATGTCTTAACGAGAGAAACCGTGTGATTATTAGCTGGCTCGTATCATATTATCAAAGCAATCCAACAGTGGATCTGGGTGTTGAGGAGAAAATGCTGCCTGGCTTGAAAAGCTCAAACTGAATCTTTAAAGGGGCAATCTGGGATTGGTACATCCATTTTTACATCAAATTAATGCACTTTTATATTAATGATATACAGGCATTGAATCTTGAAAATATAACTTATAAATGCCTCATGAGCTTAGTTCAACTGTCTTACCCTATCAGAACCTCGGCAAAAAGTGGTAGGGAGTCGCTTTGTTGTTTGAATTGCCCCTTTAAGAGTGAGTGACCTCTATTTACCACTTTCTGGACAGCATGTCTGAAATAGAATTGATGTCCATGTTCTCTCTACTCTCTCGGTAGACAAAGTGTTTTACTCTGAGAAGAACAATGCTGCCTTCTCTTTGCTATTTTAGGAGAAGTTATCAATACTTTAAAACATATCTAAAAGTTCCACCTTGAAACTTTCATGACTTTAAAAAGGATTTGCGTTAAAGGGAAATTTAAAAAACAATCAGCTTCATATTTATAATGTCCAGCATCACCTCAACATCAAGATACACTATATACACAAGTATGTGGACACCCCTTCAAATGAGTGGATTCGGCTATTTCAGCCACACTCGTTGCTGACAGGTGTATAAAATCGAATACAACGCCATGCAATCTCCATAGACAAACACTGGCAGTAGAATGGCCTTTCTGAAGAGCTCAGTGACTTTCAATGTGGCCCCGTCATAAGATGCCACCTTTCCAACAAGTCAGTTTGTCAAATTTCTGCCCTGCTAGAGATGCCCCGGTCAACTGTAAGTGCTGTTATTGTGAAGTGGAAACGTCTAAGAGCAACAATGGCTCAGCTGTGAAGTGGTAGGCCACACAAGTTCACAGAACGAGACCGCCGAGTGCTGAAGCACGTACAATATGCTGTTAACGTTACAGCATACAATGACATTCTAGACGATTCTGTGCTTCCAACTTTGTAGCAACAGTTTGGGGAAGGCCCATTCCTGTTTCAGCATGACAATGCCACCATGCACAAAGCGAAATCCATACAGAAATGGTTTGTTGAGATCAATTTGGAAGAATTTGACTGGCCTGCACATAGCCCTGACACCAACTCCACCTTTGGGATGAATTAGAACGCTGACTGTGAGCCAGGCCTAATCGCTCAACATCAGTGCCCGACCTCACTAATGTTCTTGAGGCTGAATGGAAGACATGGAAATCCCCACAGCAATGTTCCAACATCTAACACCCAGAAGAGTGAAGGCTGTTATAGCAGCAAAGGGGAGACCAACTCCATATAAATGCTTTTGTTTTTGGAATGAAATGTTTGACAAGCAGGTGTTCACATACTTTTGTAGTGTAGTGTATGTGGAAATGGCACGTTTCTATGTTTTATAGTAGAAAAGATTCCTCCTCCATTAAACTTTACAGTTGGCACTATGCATTCGGGCAGGTAGCTTTCTCCTGGCATCAGCCAAATCCCGATTTGTCCGTTGGACTGCCACATGGTGAAACGTGATCCATCATTCCAGAGAACGCGTTTCCACTGCTCCAGAGTACAAAGGCGGCACGCTTTATACCACTCCATTCTGCATGATGATCTTAAGCTTGTGTGCGGCTGCTCAGCCATGGAAATCCATTTCATGAAGCTCCTGACTAACAGTTATTGCACTGATGTTGCTTCCAGAGGCAGTTTGGAACTTTGTACTGAGTGTTGCAACCGAAGACAGATGATTTTTACGAGCTAAACGCTTCAGCACTTGGCTCCCGTTCTGTGAACTTGTGTGGCCTACCACTTCGTGGCTGACCCGTTGTTGCTCCTAAACATTTCCACTTCACAATTAACAGCCCTTACAGTTGACCGGGGCAGCCCTAGCAGGACAGAAATTGTACGACCTGACTTGTTGGAAATGACGATGCCACGTTAAAAGTCATTGAGCTCTTCAGTAAGGCCATTCTACTGCCAATGTTTGTCTGTGGAGATTGCATGGGTGTGTGCTCGATTTTATACACCTGTCAGCAACGGGTGTGGCTGAAATAGGAGTGTCCACATAGTTTTGTATATATATTGTATGTTGATGTTGGAGATGATAAATATGAAGTTGAAATATCCCTTTAAGGCCACAGGAGACAATAGAAAGTCTGTGTATCATATTTACTAGAACGATAAGTGAGATTGTTTAGTTTCTTTTGAGGACACTTAGTGTTAATATTTTACTAGTTTTAAAATATCACGATTGGTTGAATGTTGGGTTTCTTAGCTATTATAACCCCCTCTATGGAAATGGTCAAATTCACGTCATGAATGTCATCTTATGTACATCCGGGAAGTATGCCCTTTATGCTTCATTCTAAGGAATCTTTCTGATGTTTTCCACTACAAGAAACTGATTTTCCTATGGCTCTCTTTGGGATCGTAGTGAATGCGCCCTTGTGTGCATGACGGTGATTGATATGTTAAATGTTACACATAATATCTGGAGCTACTGTGTATAGCGTTACACATTCCCTATCCAGTATACTCTCTAGATCTATTTGATGGAAGCCCATCACATAGACCCTGTTCACTATGATGCTTTTACTACCATGGTACGACACAGCAGATATTCAAACGTTTTGAACTATGTCATGTGAAGAGGGTTATAACCTGTACATGTATGACACACATGACTTTATACTGTTGATGTGCTGTGGGTCATTTGTGGGCAACGGTCCTTTTGCATCTCCTATAACCTCACTAACAATGTCCATTCTGTAGCGCAGTGGCCAGTCCATTACCCCCTGCATGGAGTCTCTGCTTTCAATAGATGAAAACAACTGTTTATAGGAGCCAGACCAGACACCAAACCAGCCGCCATTGGAGACTACGACTCATCACTGAACCTCTATTTTATTTCCTGGCAAGCTCCTTCACCTCCCACCTCCGTTTTAGCACTTGAATGCCAAGTCTGGTCTGATGACGCATGATATAGTCTGATACAGGCAGTGGTGCAATAGTAGGTAATGAGCAGCCAAATGCCTGAGGAACTGTGCACCGCGGTCAAATGAGGGCACAGCCTCTTGTTCATCTATATACTGTATGCCACACTGAGCACTGCGTTTTAATTGCAAACAAATCACCCAGACGGATAACTCGGACATAGGGGGTGTGGGAGGAGAGGAGGCTGATGATGATGAGGCATTGCCATGACGACAGCATCGGTGGCGGTGGAACTTTGCCGTGGCAACGCTGGAAAGATTAAGAGAACAGAAACACAAAAAGCTCAGCTGGCTGAATGGATGAGAACGATGATGTTGGCTATTGTTATCTCTCTCTGCTCAGACACAGACACCTTGGCGAAGAACCAAGACTGCATTTCCTTGGAGATGTTTTATTTTGTTTTGCCTTAAAGATATAAAATTAAATGTTGAAAGCCCAGACAGTCTTAATGTAAAATACTGGTTTTATGTGCAATTTTAAAGTAGCATCAATGCCCAGAATTCTGTGACCTCTTTTGCATTTTTTGCCTCTGAGGAACTGACCAAAAATTACCAACATATTCAGATCCTGCACATACAAACATTCACCTTGATCTTCAATGGCAAAATAATTAATTGAATTCATGATTCATCAGTGTGTTAGACTATTGAAAATGTAAAACCTATTCAATTTTACTACTGAGGCTGTGACTATAGAGAGCATTGCGTCCTGTTCTGTTGGGGTAAATAGGCATCCGGAGCCTCAGGTGGACATGATCCGTATAATTCAGTTTCTGCTGATTAAATAAACAAGGACTCAAATGCATCCTGTAAACTGTCACAGAAAGAGTTGCCAAAGTCATCTCCCCAACGGAGATTCTCATCCCCTGCTAGCAGCACAAGACTGACTCACTACCAGTAGGCTTATCTGAGTCTTTTGTTTAGATGATATCAGTGACAGTTACTGGCTTTACGCTAAAATTCTGGCTCTGTGAAAGCAAGCCTGTTTTTCACCTCTTGTTTGTTTTTGTACTGGTCATGCTTTTAAAGGGATGTTCCATTCTGGGACAGGAGTAATATACTAAAGCCAAAGTAAGTGTAAAAACAAGGAAACATCCCTTTAAGAAGAGGGAGCACACCAAAAGCCAGTTTGATCCAGCCCAGATGTGCCTTACAAGACCAAACCTGCAAAGTCACCACTGTTATGTGGACTTTCAAGTGACACTTCCTCATTTACATTGGCATATGCTTTCTGATCAAAAGTATTGCAATTCATAGGGAATAGGGGGCCTTTTGGGACACCGCCATGGTCAATTTGAGTTTAGTGAACGGCAGCAGATGGATATGTACAGTTGAAGTCGGAAGTTTACATACACTTAGGTTGGAGTCATTAAAGCTTGTTTTTCAACCACTCCACAAATTTCTTGTTAATTAACAAACTATAGTTTTGGCAAATTGGTTAGGACATGTACTTTGTGCATGACACAAGTAATTTTTCCAACAATTGTTTACAGATTATTTCACTTACAATTTACTGTATCACAATTCCAGTGGGTCAGAAGTTTACATACACTAAGTTGACTGTGCCTTTAAACAGCTTGGAAAATTCCAGAAAATGATGTCATGGCTTTAGAAGCTTCTGATAGGCTAATTGACATCATTTGAGTCAATTGGAGCTCTATCTGTGGATGTATTTCAAGGCCTACCTTCAAACTCAGTGCCTCTTTGCTTGACATCATGGGAAAATCAAAAGAAATCAGCCAAGACCTCAGCCATGACCTCAGAAAAAAATTGTAGACCTCCACAAGTCTGGTTCATCTTTGGGAGCAATTTCCAAACGCCTGAAGGTACCACGTTCATCTGTACAAACAATAGTTTGCAAGTATAAACACCATGGGACCACGCAGCCGTCATACCGCTCAGGAAGGAGACGCATTCTGTCTCCTAAAGATGAACGTACGAAAAGTGCAAATCAATCCCAGAACAACAGCAAAGGACCTTGTGACGATGCTGGAAGAAACGGGTACAAAAGTATCTATTTCGACAGTAAAACAAGTTCTATATCGACATAACCTGAAAGGCCGCTCAGCAAGGAAGAAGCCACTGCTCCAAAACCACCTTAAAACATGGGGACAAAGATCATACTTTTTGGTGAAATGTCCTCTGGTCTGATGAAACAAAAATAGAACTGTTTGGCCATAATGACTATTGTTATGTTTGGAGGGAAAAGGGGGAGGCTTGCAAGCTAAAGAACACCATCCCAACCGTGAAGCACGGGGGTGGCAGCATCATGTTGTGGGGGTGCTTTTGCTGCAGGAGGGACTGGTGCACTTCACAATGGCTTCATGAGGAAGGAAAATTATGTGGTCCTCAATCCCATAGAAAGTTATGTGGGCAGAACTAAAAAAGCATATGCGTGCAAGGAGGCCTACAAACCTGACTCAGTTACACCAGCTCTGTCAGGAGGAATGGGCCAAAATTCACACAACTTATTGTGAGAAGCTTGTGGAAGGCTACCCGAAACGTTTGACCCAAGTTAAACAATTTAAAGGCAATGCTACCAAATACTAATTGAGTGTATGTAAACTTCTGACCCACTGGGAATGTGATGAAAGAAAGGAAAGCTGAAATAAATCATTCTCTCTACTATTATTTCACATTCTTAAAATAAAGTGGTGATCCTAACTGACCTAAGATAGGGGATTTTTACTAGGATTAAATGTCAGGAATTGTGAGAAACGGAGTATAAATGTATTTGGCCAAAGTGTATGTTAACTTCCGACTTCAAATGTAGCTAATTAGCTGTGTTTAGCTCAGTGGTGACCCGTCTTTCAGGGCCTGTTTAAGGGCCCGGGGCCCGTCATTCACCTGCTTTGAGCTCACATTTTTTGCAAAAATATAAATATGTGTATCATTCAGTTAATAAAGCTGCATACACACATGGTCTATTTTTTGTTTACTTGAGTAAGACAGCTCCAATATGCAGGTGTTTCAGCCTAGCTCAGTGCTTTCTGTGGTGGTGGTGGGGCGAGTCAGCAGAAAATAGGAACATTGCGCCGTGATTGGCTTACTGCTCTGTCACTCATGGGAACAGTACGTCATCGCCAAGTTTAAGTCCTTAGTAAGGGTAGACATCCAAAATGTCTGCCCTTTGGGTCCTGCCATAGAGTTATATTACAAGTGTCCTTCCAAGAAGGCTCAAGGTCATTGGCCACAGATAAAATTACGTCAAATCACATTATATGTACAGTAGCTTTGACTGGACTGATCATGTCAACATCTTACTTTCAAAGTCTTAACTAGCATTCATCATCATGAATCAAGTCAACAATCTACTGGCAAATCCCTTTTAATCCTTGTCATATGAAGAGAAACAATGAAGAGAAATTATAGATAAAATGTTTCGGTGCTCATTGGCCTTTACACAACAAGTTGGAAATCGCAAATTCATGAATGAGTCGTTTGGAAGGAATCCTCCAAGCATTGCAAAGCAACCACTAACATTAGCCAGCTATTCAATGGAGTGGCTGTGTTTTTTTTTCAGGGTTCCCACCATAAATCCAGAGAATGCCAGACTTTGATGACAAAGTTTGATGACAAAATTTGCCCACAATGGACCGCCGCGCCCCCTTCACAAGGTGAGTCCAAAAATGTATTGTATGCTGCTGTATAAATGATGTAATATGCCAGGGAGATATGTGTACTGTAGCTAAGAAAGTAATACTAGGTGTATGTTGTGTAGTAAGCTGTTAGTAGCCCGTGTGCCTCACCCTAATAATTTGGTCTATTTTCACCAACGCGGTATTGTAAATACATCGTTCGTGGCTGGTGTGTGCTTGTTTGCTGGCAATGCATCCCACATTTCTTGTTGTTGTTGTCCCACCAAGATTTACATGCTAAAATCGCCACTGGTTTAGCGCAGTTTTTAGATGAGACTGTGAAGGACAAGCTATCTCTAAGCACATCGTCCCCAAACTATACCCTTCTCCCATATCCCACTTAGATTTAATCCAAAATGGTACCCTATTCCCAATGTAGGGAATTGGGTACCATTTTGGATGCAGCCTTACTGTGTAATTCCCTCGCCAGCTGTACTCACAGATCACTGCACCTGGCGGCAGGCTAGCCTAGTGGTTAGAGCGGTGGACTAGTAACCGGAAGGTTGCAAGTTCAAACCCCCGAGCTGACAAGGTACAAATCTGTCTTTCTGCCCCTGAACAGGCAGTTAACCCACTGTTCCCAGGCCGTCATTGAAAATAAGAATGTGTTCTTAACTGACTTGCCTAGTTAAATAGAGGTAAAAAAATCTGTAAATAGCCCATCCAATCTACCTCATCCCCATACTGTTATTTATTTATCTTGCTCCTTTGCACCCCAGTATCTCAACTTGCACATTCATCTTCTGCACATCCTACCATTCCAGTGTTTAATTGCTATATTGTAATTACTTTGCCACCATGGCCTATTTATTGCCCTACCTCTCTTATCTTACCTCATTTGCACATGCTGTATATAGATTTTTCTACTATTACTATTGACTGTATGTTTGTTTATTCCATGTGTAACTCTGTGTTGTTGTATGTGTCAAACTGCTTTGCTTTATCTTGGTCAGGTCGCAGTTGCAAATGAGAACTTGCTCTCAACCTGGTTAAATAAAGGTGAAATAAAATAAAAAATGGCCTCACCAGTAGAAAAGTGACAGCAGTCAGAGCAGCCTTATATACTCTGGCAGCTTTTTACTGCTTTCTGTATGTATAGCGGGAAGCCTAAAGTGCTTTTTAATGCTTAGCGAAACTCCACCATTGTTTTGTGGTTAGCAGCTTGTAAAACCCTCATCACTTGCCTCTGCTCAGCTCAAACTGCTGCCTTGCTTAATTACTCTTTAAAGACATACGCTTCAGGACTGGTTGTGTGTGTTTGGTTTGGTTTTACTTTCCTTGTGGGGACCAGAAGTGCTCACAAGGATAGTAAAACAGAAAACTCAGACAAGTGAGGATATTTCACCAGTCCGCATAAAGGCTTTTTATTTATCCAGGCAAGTCAGTTAAGAACAAGTTCATATTTACAATGTCAGCCTACCGGGGAACAGTGGGTTAACTGCCTTGTTCAGGGGCAGAACAACAGATGTTTAACTTGTCAGCTCTGGGATTCGATCGAGCAACCTTTCGGTTACTGGCCCGACACTAACCACTAGGCTATCTGCCGTTTAGGGTTAGGGTTACAATTATAGTTAGGGTTAAAATAAGGGATTTGTTTAGTGGGTGGGGTTATATCCTTCCTGTTTGGCCCTGTCTGGGGGTGTCCTCGGATGGGGCCACAGTGTCTCCTGACCCAGCCTCCAGTATTTATGCTGCAGTAGTTTATGTGTTGGGGGCTAGGGTCAGTTTGTTATATCTGGAGTACTTCTCCTGTCCTATTCGGTGTCCTGTGTGAATTTAAGTGTGCTCTCTCTAATTCTCTCTTTCTCTCTTTCTTTTTCTCTCTCGGAGGACCTGAGCCCTAAGACTATGACATGATGACTCCTTGCTGTCCCCAGTCCACCTGGCCGTGCTGCTGCTCCAGTTTCAACTGTTCTGCCTTATTATTATTGGACCATGCTGGTCATTTATGAACATTTGAACATCTTAGCCATGTTCTGTTATAATCTCCACCTGGCACAGCCAGAAGAGGACTGGCCACCCCACATAGCCTGGTTCCTCTCTAGGTTTCTTCCTAGGTTTTGGCCTTTCTAGGGAGTTTTTCCTAGCCACCGTGCTTCTACACCTGCATTGCTTGCTGTTTGGGGTTTTAGGCTGGGTTTCTGTACAGCACTTTGAGATATCAGCTGATGTACGAAGGGCTATATAAATACATTTGATTTGATTTTGAGTTTAGTTTTAGAGTTACGGTTTTGAGGTTAGGTTAAGGGTTACCTAACCCTAAATAGGATTTTGAATCAGAATCAATTGTTTGATCCCCACAAGGATTGTAAAACACACGTGTGTGCTGTGTACAATGCCAATTACCTCATAGCCATAGCCTCATAGTACATACTCAGAGGACCCTTTAAAAGGCATTCAGCCTTAGAGGAGCCATATGATACGACAGAGGCCTGGAGTAGTCCCCCCTGGCCCCACACACTCCAGCACGCACCATCACAAGCACACGAGCACGCAAACACACATACACACACACACACACACACACACACACACACACACACACCACACATTACTTAACCATGAATAGTCTTGTAGGCGGAGAGTAAAAGGTGCTGGAGAACTGCTTGCCTGGCTGACCACAGTGCATACGTGTGTGTGTGTGTGTGAAAGTATTTTCTCTCTAGGACAATAAGCGGTCTGCCATCAACATGATCTCTTCCGATTTGACCAATTTGACTTCAGATTCTGTTTATCCACGCTTCACCAAACGTCAAATTTTGAAGTTTCTCCAAACGTCAAATTTCTAAGTGTGTTTAACACCCTGGGTTGACTCCTGCTCAGCATCATTCTGTTTCTTCAAACGTCATTCCACACGGTTAAGGTAAGGGTTAAGGTTTAGGATAGGGTTCAACAAAAAAAGCTTAAAAAACAATTGTCTACCACTGGAATTGAACACGCAACCTACAGATCCGGAGTCATTGAACGCATAACATTTGAACGCATAACATTTGGATTCCGGAGTCATGGGATTAAATCCATCCACAATGCCCTAGCAAAACCCAAAGACTACTTGATGGTGATTAGTGCTCACTGTTGCCCCTAGTGGCAACAGTCAATCTTGAGCCATCTGCCTGCTGCCATTGCGATGCTTTCTGGAAAGGAACACTTTATGATGAGCATGTTTACCTTACTGTCTTTTTGTTTCATTTTGTTTGATCCAAGGCTTGTCGGCACAAGAGTTAATTCATACAGTCAGTGGAACCATTGTGAAAAGTAAGCGTTTGTGTGGTAAGAGGAAGGAGGAGTGGACACATTTTTATAATCATGGTAACTAACTACAGTTGGCAACAAGCAGCTTAGCTCACTCACAAATCTACTTCCACAGTGCTGTTTTAACTAGGACATTGTGTTCAACTGAGGATTTGGAGTTTATGATCTGATCGGGGTCATGTTAAATGTATGATCTGATCGGGGTCATGTTAAATGTATGATCTGATCGGGGTCATGTTAAATTGATGATCTGATCGGGGTCATGTTAAATTGATGATCTGATCGGGGTCATGTTAAATTGATGATCTGATCGGGGTCATGTTAAATTGTTGATCTGATCGGGGTCATGTTAAATTGATGATCTGATCGGGGTCATGTTAAATTGATGATCTGATCGAGGTTATGTTAAATTGATGATCTGATCGGGGTCATGTTAAATTGTTGATCTGATCGGGGTCATGTTAAATTGTTGATCTGATCGGGGTCATGTTAAATGTATGATCTGATCGGGGTCATGTTAAATGTATGATCTGATCGGGGTCATGTTAAATTGATGATCTGATCGGGGTCATGTTAAATTGATGATCTGATCGGGGTCATGTTAAATTGATGATCTGATCGGGGTCATGTTAAATTGATGATCTGATCGGGGTCATGTTAAATGTATGATCTGATCGGGGTCATGTTAAATTGATGATCTGATCGGGGTCATGTTAAATGTATGATCTGATCGGGGTCATGTTAAATTGATGATCTGATCGGGGTCATGTTAAATTGATGATCTGATCGGGGTCATGTTAAATTGTTGATCTGATCGGGGTCATGTTAAATGTATGATCTGATCGGGGTCATGTTAAATGTATGATCTGATCGGGGTCATGTTAAATTGATGATCTAATCGGGGTCATGTTAAATGTATGATCTGATCGGGGTCATGTTAAATGTATGATCTGATCGGGGTCATGTTAAATGTATGATCTGATCGGGGTCATGTTAAATTGATGATCTGATCGGGGTCATGTTAAATTGTTGATCTGATCGGGGTCATGTTAAATGTATGATCTGATCGGGGTCATGTTAAATGTATGATCTGATCGGGGTCATGTTAAATTGATGATCTGATCGGGGTCATGTTAAATGTATGATCTGATCGGGGTCATGTTAAATTGATGATCTGATCGGGGACATGTTAAATGTATGATCTGATCGGGGTCATGTTAAATTGATGATTGAACTATTTCTCTCTCTTTCTTTTCGCTCCTTCTCTCCTAGCACCTTCAACACTTTAGCTATTTAACACTGTAATATTTCAGTTGTATAAACATTAGTTGACAGACATCAGGTCAGATTTGATCACTATGAATGTTTTCTGACATCTTACTGCCCCCGTGTTAAACTGCTGTAGCATGAGTGACATTTCAAGCAGGAAAACACACACCAAACACTGCCTGCCTGCGACCGCCAAGCAAGGTGAACTGAACTTGATCATAGCCCGAGGGCCTGTAGGTCTGAATACAGGCTGTAGTCCTGTGAAAGTGTCATTAATTAACGCGGAAGCTTGTGCCTCCTCGCTCCTGAATGGAAAATGAGTCTTCTTCCAATCTAAAACACACACACACACACCTCACACTGAAAACTAGACACTGTGTTCAATTATGATAACATTCACAATGAATGAATGAGACCGCAAGCTCAGGAAATAATTTTCTGTGCTGAGATAATGCCATTTATAATTGCTTTATACAGAGACTTGAATTTTAAATATTCATCAGGACTTTACCTTGATAAGTGTTCTATTGGTTTTTTTGTAGCCCTCTCTCTCTCTCTCCCTCCCTCTTTCTCTCTCTCTCTCTCTCCCTCCCTCTTTCTCTCTCTCTCTCTCTCTCTCTCTCTCTCTCTCTCTCTCTCTCTCACCCTCTCCCTCTCCTTCTCCCTCTCTCGCTCTCTCTCTTTCTCTCTCTCTCTCTCTCTCTCTCTCACACACACAACTTTTTTTTTTAAAAATCAGTCCTGTTTATCAAATGGTCATGCTTTTTGTTGGCTTATCAACATTTGACAGTACGTCATACTGTATGTGTGTGATTTCTCAATCAATAATAGGCCTACTGTACAAAGAAAGGCTCTCTATTCAGTCGCTCCATTCAACGGTGGTGTGTTTAGAGCCCTCTGTGCCTCACTGTATGGGATAGAAGCCTCGATGACCTTGACTCACCCTAAGGATTTGTCCAACCAGCATTCGGAGAGAGGATCTCGTATTGACTGAAAGGACACAACATTCAAATTAAATTAAAATGACTTTAGAATTTCCCTTTTGTAAGAGCGTGTAAGCAGACATCTGATTTCTAAGA
This sequence comes from Oncorhynchus nerka, assembly GCF_034236695.1. Lineage (NCBI taxonomy): Eukaryota > Metazoa > Chordata > Actinopteri > Salmoniformes > Salmonidae > Oncorhynchus > Oncorhynchus nerka. The sequence goes on along the minus strand of NC_088413.1, from coordinate 47,797,857 downwards.
GAGCCGTCACCGCTGGGGTAGAGTAATAGTAATCCTCTTGTGAATAAACCTTCACTGTATACTGTGGTGTGCTTTGCTCAGTTTGCACCCCTCTATCTGAATTTCAAGCGCCAGCCTTTGATGCATTTAGATGTATTCATTTATTCTGTGTTTTCTCGCCAGGTCTACATAATAGCTTCCTTTTGTTGTTAAATGGGCTTTACAAAATACATGAGGTAATTCATCACTGGCATTATAGGAGGAGAAACTCGCACACACAAACTCCACTCTCTCTTTGTGTGAACGTGTTTAACTATTCTTGTGGGGACCAGAAGCCCCCACAAGAATAGTAAATAAATAAACATTTGACCAACTGAGGATATTGTGTTGGTCCCCACAAGGTCAAATGCTATTTCTAGGAGGTTTAGGGTTTTAAGTTTAGAATTAGAATTAGGGTTAGAATTAATGTTAGGGTTAGAATTAGGTTTAGGGTTAGGTGCTAGGGTTGGTTTTAGGGTTAGGAGCTAGGGTTATGTTTGGGGTTAGGGTTAAGGTTAGGTCTTTGGGTTAAGGTTAGGGTTATGGTAAGAGTGAGGGTTAGGTTTAGGGAAATTAGGATATTGAATGGGACTGAATTGTGTGTCCCCGCAAAGTTAGCTGTACAAGAATGTGTGTGTGTGTGTGTGTATGTGTGTACCTGTGTGTGTGTGTGTACCTGTGTGTGTGTGCCTGTGTGCCTGTGTGTGTGCGTGTAACAGTATAACTTTAGACGGTCCCCTCGCCCATACCCAGGCGCGAACCAGATACCCTCTGCACACATCTACAACAGTCACCCACAAAGCATCGTTACCCATCGCTCCACAAAAGCCGCGGCCCTTGCAGAGCAAGGGGAACCACTACTTCAAGGTCTCAGAGCAAGTGACGTCACCGATTGAAACGCTATTTAGCGCGAACACCGCTAACTAGCTAGCCATTTCACATCCGTTACATGTTCACCTGTGTGCGAGTGTGTGTGTGTACCTGTGTGTGTGTACCTGTGTGCGAGTGTACCTGTGTGTGTGTGTGTGTACCTGTGTGTGTGTGAGTGACGGGGCCATTTTGACAGAGTCATAATAATGATGCTCTCATCGAGGGGCCACAATCCCATCAACATCAGAGTTCTGCTTGCCTGGCATTAATATATGCAAGAACCAGTAGCTGGATTAAAACTCTTCCTGTCGGGCTTTATTTCACAGCACTGGGAGCACAGACATCCCAGACCAATTCCTTCTGGCACTGCAAATCATCAAAATCCTTAAAGACCAAATGCAGACGTTTTTATATCAATATCAAATCATTTATGTGTAACAATTAGGTACCTTACTGTAATTGTTTTCCATTTAAATGGTCAAAAATAGATTTTTTTGCAAAAAATAACTATTTGTCAAGCAAGCATTTTGCTAGGATTGTCTGGGAGGGGTCTGAATGGGGAGGGAAAACTTAAAACTAGCTGTTATTGGCAGAGAGGTTTGGAACTCTTTTGTTATTGGTCTATTAACCAATCAGGCAAACCAAAATTCCCACCCATGCAAACAGGCTGACTGTGTGGATTGTATTTTCAACCAGAAACGATCAGGAATTAACACTGATCAATAAATGTTCACACTTTTACAGTGTTAGTTTCATCAACTGTTGTACAATATGATACAAAACACAGGAAAAACTGAACGTTGACTGCACTGGGCCTTTAAGGAAATGGAACTATGTTTTGCATAATAAGTGGAGCTACTGTACTAATTAAAGTAGAGCTATACTAAAACATATTTGCATGGAAAACCAACCACTCCCGGCAGGTAGTCTAGTGGTTAGAGCCAGTTGGGCCAGTAACCGAAAGGTTGCTGGATTGAATCCCCGAGCTGACAAGGTAAAAATCGGTCGATCTGCCCCTGAACAAGGCAGTTAACCCACTGTTCTCCGGTAGGCCGTCATTGTAAATGAGAATTTGTTCTTAACGGACTTGCCTGGTTAAATAAAGAAATGTGAATATGGCTGACAGTGACATAGTCTGACATGCTGCTGGAGTGTTCTAGTGTTCTAGTTGTTTGCCAATGGGATTTGATTAGAGAGCGCAGCACAAAGGGCCCCACTCCACTGACTGATCTCATTAAGGTGTTTGTATTTATCCCCAGGCTGTCTTTCCCCCTGTTCCTTAAATGGTATTACCCCGCCCCTCTAGAGCCACACACTGAACTTATGGTTCATTGTTGCCCATTCGGAATTGATTCTCCCTTCTTCTTGTCTCTCTCTCCCTCTCTCGTTCTCCTTCAGGCTGCTTGGTGTGTTTGTTTGAGTCCCATGTTGGAATGCTAGCTGGATGATGACATGTCGTCCAGAGGATGTTTGTTTAGGACACAAGTTTCTATGTCAAACATCTGTTTTTCATAGAGCTATCCATGAATCCAATTTCCTAAATCCCTTGTCATGTTTAGAGAGAAGGATTACATTTGTGTTTCCCTGAAATCTCTCCCCACAGTTGTGTTTGATATAAGCTTGTGCATGTGTGCAATGTAAAAAAAAAAATATGACCGTAAATTCCAAATAAACGTTGGTTTAACAGTACATTACTGTAAAGTTGTTTTTACAGTGTGTGTGCACACACGTGTGTGTGTGTTTGTCCTGACTCCACAAGCAGAAAATCAGTTCAGCTAATATCAAACACAACTGTCTATGAGGGAAACTGTGTGTGCTCTTCTGACTGGGACAGGTTAGAGATGTGTTTCTGTGTTTTTAATTAGCCTGCATGGGAACTGCTGGCTCCTAAACATCTGAGCTAATCCATCAACTATGCAAATCATGATTCCAATTTAGAGAGACTGCATCTGCTAGAGGGGCTTTCTATCGGGGCTTTTCTTCTTCTTCATTATCATTCTTTTCAAATAGAGAAAACGGATTCTGTGATTTCATGTTTTGTTGAACAGTCTGATTTATATTTGGACCCTTATGAGCAATGTACAAATGTAGAAAATGAAAGAAAAATAAGTGTTTGTGGGGATAGCAGCTGCTTACAGTGCTGTTTAAATTGATATTCTGGGCTTGACTGTATGTTTTAAAATTTGCTCACAAAAGATCTTCAGACATGATGCCCTTACCTTTGTGATAGGATGGTATTGAAACCCTGGGTAAACACACATCATTAGTAAAGATGATGAATAGTCACCTAAGAGTGATAGGGGCTAGCATTGAAATCCTATATGTTTTCATTTCATGCACACCACTCAGATAAAGAAGGGAATAAAAGAAGGTTGGTTGTTTATATAAAGGGATCATATATTCTGACAGGCTATATTGACTGGTTGTTATAGCTTCTCTGGTCAATTGTTATTTGCATACACCGTCAACTTTAATGCCGGACTGATTAGGCCTACAACGACCATTACTGAAACATGACTCACCTGTCATTCGTGTGAAGTAAAATGTGTTTTTAAACTAGTTACATATTGATAAACCCTGTCCTTTACATTTCATGAAAATAGTATATATTCATAGATCTATGTATAGAAAATGTCATATTAATATTAATAACAGATAGGGTTAAATATGACATAGCCTAGAAGCTGTTCTTCCCTGTGGTTTCTTAACAGAGGAGGGCGCCCTCATCTTTAGTACAACGTCATTCTCATTGAAAAAAAGGCACATCCTTTGCATACCATATATGTCATAATAAACATAACGTAATTGCTTAATGAATTGTTAATAAAACGCAATTAGCTTTTAATTCCATTTGAATTTCAAATCAGATTTTCCATTAGGCCTAGCCTAATAATGTGTCACACTTTTTCCAAACGGGAAACGGGAAATTGTTTATTAAATAGTTGTTTTAGCATTTATTGTAACGGATTGATTTATAATTCATATGTAGCCTAATCTAGGTTCAATAGCCTACAAGGCTCAAAGCAGAATCACAGCTCGCGGGAGTTATTACTTGCAATTGTTACGTGAATTATATTTAATAAGCACATGTTATCTGTAAAAGATTAAAACAATCACAAGTGTGAAACTCCAAGGTATTATTATTTTTGGTTTTATTATATATCACAGAAAGAGAGAAGAATCGAATTAGGGAGAAGGGGCGAAACGTAGACCCGGCAGGCACTAAGACATGTTGCTACCACGGAGAAAGTAGATGGGTCTCTAAAGAGAGAGGTGGTCCAACGCTGCTCACCACTATCCTCAGAACGCTGCGACCTGCTTGACAGAGAAATAGTTACACACTCCCCATTTGACATTACACTAAAACTTTGTCGTTTTCACCATGCAACTTTTTTCGATTTGTTCAAACTGAAAAGCACTGAGATTTGTTGTTTTATTTTGGAGGCCCGGATACTGTTTGGACAACAAACAGGACCGATTTTACGCACGCAGTTTGTATCGGGATAACTGCTTCAAAAGACAGAATTTATGGACAAGTAATTTAGTGGTCGGTTAGGTTAGACCGTGGTATGTGCGTCCACCGGTCAACGTTTTTGATGCACATCATGATTTTCTAAACTCTTCACAGTGAATTTATGTGGCCCGCTGTTGCCAGTTATATGTTGTAAATCATTGTCGCTTGTTGGATGGATACAATGAAACAAACGGCTGCTGGTGCAGAAATGCTGGTCTCAAAGGATTACACATTACAGATGCGGGATAGGAGAGAATGCGATACGCGCTCCAGGGAAATAATAGAGGAAGAGATGGGTCGTGTGCGAACTCGGGAGAGATTGGAAGCCACTCTAGCGGGTCTTGGAGAGCTGGAATATTTGCGACAGCGGCAGGATTTACTGGTCCGAAATGTGTTGAATCGCCAAGAGGACTCTATATCACCAGGAGAAGATCCAATGTGCGTTACGCATGAGGAGAATTACTTGAACTCGGAGGAAAAACTTTTAGAAGAAAACATTTTATTGCTAAGAAAACAACTGGTATGTAGACTTCATAAAATGTCATTTCTTTACTCCCGCTGTGTTTTGTATAACATTAATCTTTGATTAATTTGGGTCCGCTATTTTGGTTTACATTTCAAACGATGTCGTGAAATACAAAAACAGTCACACTGATATTGGTTTGAGTCGATCCAAATTGTTCACCCAGCGGTCTATTTTCTGACCCAGTCGCAGCTCCATGGACGCACGCCCAGCCTACTGATAATAACCGTTGGACACGTTGAGTTTGTGCTTCCTCAGGGCAGGCGCAAATATGTCGAAGGATGAGGTAGATGTCTAGTATGATACAAGATTAAAATAAAAACAGGCCTGTACATTTGATTCCCAGATTACTTTCCGGGCAGTTTTATTAGTTCATTTTGGGCCTTTTAATAGCATTACCACCTCTATCCTTATTTCACTCATAGATCAAATCAAGAGAAGTCTGTTTCAAATTGTAGACTAATGTTGTAAAAGTTCAATGGAACATTATTTACCATTTACAATAAAGGAACGATTACGCTATTAGATATGTCATCGTATCCCAATGCAAGCAGATTCACTAGTTGTTCGTCTAAAGGAAAAGATGTTGGTTCCAAGAGAATTAAATGGAGGGAATAGCAGGATGGCTATTAGAAAATAATGAGTGTTATTTAAATCTAACTGTGAGGGGGTCCAGCCTCTTGAATGAGATTTACTGATGAGTTACAATGGATGTTGCGACTGAAATGAACTTTTACAAGCAGATCTACCACACCCCGTTGCTGTTAAAGGATGCCGGGTAATTATGTGCTGGTCGTTTGAGATTAGGCCAGACAAACACACCTGGGTTCAGTTAGGCAGTAAGGGAAAGTCGTAAATGTTGTTGTTATATATATAACATCTCCTTACCCCTTTGATTTAATGTAGGCCTACATTAAATCATATTTGTTTTCAACCTTATTCTATCATTTCAGACCATTTCACACTCAGCCTGTCAACCCAGTATGTGGATAGTGTTATTCAGTAAAACAACCATTGTGCCTGCCTCTGCTTTTTGAAAATGGTACATTGTGTGGAAATGGTCTCTGAAGCCATAGCATGTTTGGAGCACATTAATCACATTAATCACCCTCTGCCTCTTGTCACCAGGCCTGGTTTTATGTCCCGCTAGTCTGCTACAGCCCTGCTCTGTAGGAAGTGCTGCAGCTTGATATAGCCTGGAATCTGTGTGTTGCATTACTGGCCTCGGTCATGGCTCAAATACTATAACTGTATATGTATAATGCACAGGGGATAGCTAGACCTACCTAGATTGCTAGAAGGTACTTGGGAGTAATGTAGCCTATGTCTGGTCTGCAAGCCACTTAATTGTCACAAATGTAGTGCATTTAAATCGGGTCTGACTTGTCACTAAGCCTTCAGGTTTGACATTTGCAGTTGGTCTTTGAATTCAAACCACACTCAAGAGAGCAGAATGGCGGAATGTAACCACCACATGATCTGGTTGTTGTCATATGTGACCCGGGCTGTTCCACATAACCCGCATGTTTGAGGGAGGAGTTGTTTATCTCCCATGATGTGATTCTAATTTAGTTTGGGATATTAATGGGTTCTGATAGGGCAACACAGTCTCGCTAAGACGCGGAACACTTGCAGCACAGTGACTATAGCCCCACTTTAAGTAACCAACATGCAAAGCTATGGATTTAATCAGAAATGGAACCAGAAATAGGTGGCTAAACATGCTGTTTCTTGTCAATGGCAATACAGAACAACGCTGAATTGGATTGAGCTGTAGACCCTTGTCCCAGATCAGTCTGTGCTCTTGCCAACTCGGTCATGGATCGGCAGGTAGCCTGGCAGGTTTGGTTTGAAATGACAAGGAGCTGGCATGATGGCACAAATAGACGGGCACTCGGGCTAATAGATATAGCTACATAGGAACCAAATGTCACTGTACAACTGTAACTAACTCTATTGTCTGCGTGTTTCCCTCCAGAACTGTCTGAGAAAGAGAGATGCTGGTTTGATCAATCAGCTGCAGGAGCTGGACAGGCAGATCAGTGACCTCCGATTGGACACGGAGGCATCACATGAGCAAGTGGAGACAGACAGCCGCCCAAGCTCGGGTTAGTCTAGTTCTACAATAGAATGGATTCTAAGGATTCGACCTCCGAATGTTAACCTGTGGAAACTAGACATTATCAGTAGGATCTGTCAATTGCGAGTCAGTTCCACTTAAGCAATTGAGGATACTGCAGAATGTGTAATCCCCCAAAGGCAGGGTTCTTAGCAAACACGAACATGACATAGAAGTGACTGGCAATGCTACATTTTTGGTCACACTTTATTTGAATAGTCCAGTAGTATTTACTGTAGAGCATCTATCTGTTGATAAGCAACTGCTTGTTAAGGTTGGGTTTAGAGCTAGGGTTAAGGTTGGGTTTAGAGCTAGGGTTAAGGTTGGGTTTAGAGCTAGGGTTAAGGTTGGGTTTAGAGCTAGGGTTAAGGTTGGGTTTAGAGCTAGGGTTAAGGTTGGGTTTAGAGCTAGGGTTAAGGTTGGGTTTAGAGCTAGGGTTAAGGTTGGGTTTAGAGCTATAGGGTTAAGGTTAGTAGATAGTTAGTTGAAATGTTACTGATAGTCCATCTGTAGACGCTCTACACACTATCCAAATAAAGTGTTAACCAAATTTTTTTTGTGTATATTTTTAATAATTGAGCTACCATCTCACATAGAGAAGTGTTTATCTAACCCATTATTTAGACTACTAATATGGTAACACTCAGTCCGTGAGCTGTGGCTGGTACTGTATCCCGTTATTAGTTGTATACATTCCACATTCCTCATGTAGGAGGTCACTTTGGATAGTGTGACATAGTGAATCTTACTACAGAACATTCTGTACCGTCCATGTGCAGTATATTATTGACGATTTGTGGATTTTAATGTATTTTGTTCCGCAAACTGTTCACAACTAACTTCCGATAGATCTGTCTGAAGTTTTTCATCAGCATTTAACCATTCTTCTCCAAAGCTCATTTCATAGATGCCAGAGAATTAGAATGGATGTAGGCTTGGCTACGCTGCAAATAGAAGAAACGTTACATGAATCTAGTCAACCCTATTTACAGCAGCCTTGTTTTAAGTGCTTGAGATTTTCCGCATTAATTCTTTTAATAGCCACAGCCTGACATGTAATAAATTGTTGGATGACAGCTCCCTCCCTGCGGGGTGTAAAATTAACGTGTTAAAAAATGTCCCTTCTGTTTCTCTCTGCTCTCTTTCTCTCTGCTCTCTCTTTCTCTCTGCCCTCTAGGTTTTTACGAGCTGAGCGACGGAGCTTCGGGGTCCCTCTCCAACTCCTCCAACTCGGTGTTCAGTGAGTGTTTGTCCAGCTGTCGCTCCAGCACCTGTTTCTGCAGTCCTCTTGACACATCACTGTGTGCCTCTGAGGGAAGGCTCAAATCTGCAGGTAAGAGAGAGTTCCTCACAGCACAGTCCCATAAGGGTTGTGGTGAATTTCATTTTAATTCAGTCAATAAAATAAAATAAAAACAAGTGTTTCCTCATAGAGAAGCATTGAGGAATTTCAGTTCCTGAATTAAAAAGGGGTTGACTCCAACCCTGCAGCACAGCCCAGCGCTACGCCTTTGGCAGGACAGAATCCTGATGTTTGATGTCACGTGGTCTATCTTGGGCGCAACAAGCTGGGCTGAATAATTTTGTTGTCCTTTGCTGTATATACAACACTTTCCTTCTTTCCCGAAAGACCCCCATCACACCCACCATCCACACAAGTGTCATCTTTTATTACAGTGCTTCATTCCAGCTGGCCCCAGTTCAACTAATAGTTTCCTTTGTGTTGTTACCAATAGTGGGGTTTGTTGTGAAAATACTTTGATTCAGTTTCAAACGAATGATGGAGAAAAGACTGGAAGGAAACACCAAATGGCACCCTTTCTCCTACATAGTGCGCTACTTTTGACCAGAGCCCTATGGGCACTATGTAGGAAATAGGGTGTCATTTGGGATACAGACACTGTCCGTTGTGCTAGATTCCAGGCCAGGCAAGGCAGATGGCTTGGCTCTAACTAACAGCCACGCCTATGATAAGACGCAAACAAAAGGGCCATTAACACATCTAAACCAACTGCCCCCTTCGTTAGCATATTGAGAGGTTGCATGCTTTGCTTTGCTTACCCTTTCAACACTACTGTAAGCTTCTGTGTGGCGTTATTGTTGAAATGAGGAAATGGTATGGAAACTGGTGGTTTCCGTTGTTTGAATTACTAGTGGTGTCTGTAGTCCGTACTCTTTCTTTCCGGTCTGGTTTCCATATGAGATACTAGTGGCGCATCTGTTGTTCTGTAGTCTTTTGTTGTACTGTAGTTCTTAGTCTTTGTCTTCTGTGTGGTTTTCAGATGAGCTGGGCAGCTGTGCTGACTGTGAGAATCAGTGTGCGGAGCAGCAGACCATGGGGACTGTTAGAAAGCCGCTCCCCACTCCCTACTCCCTCTCTACGGACGCCTCTTCCACCACTCAAGACATCCAGTCTAAGTACCACTGTGACCTGATCGCCAAGAACGGCAGTGATGTGTACCGCTACCCCAGCCCCCTCCATGCCGTGGCTGTACAGAGCCCCATCTTCTTCCAGTCTCTTGCCGGCCATCTCAAAGAGGACGGGGGGCTATCAAAGAGCAGCGGAGGCGAGGGCTTCGGTGACTGTCAGAAACTAAAGCAGCTGCCGAATCTGGTGCCCCAGAACATTTCTTGGCCTGCCTCCCATGCGCCTACCAGCAAACGACTGGACAATTATATATTCAGCCTGCTTCAGAGGAGGGCTCAGCCCATTAGGACCAATAAGCCGCGGACAAGCATCAGCACAGACCCCTCTAAGAGCATCCTGAGGCAGGGCAGCTTGTGTGTGAGACAGGCTACTGTTGCCCCGCAGCAGCAAGGAAGGACTGCTGCTCCTCTTCATGATCTCAAACCAGCCTGGCAGATGTGTTTACATGCAGGTGGTGCCAGTAACACTGATCCAGGAACAGGCACCTCACAGAGACAGTGGTCAGTGGAGAGCAAAGGGGAACTCCTCTTAGAAAATGGGATGGTGTCCCAGTCTCTGGGCCAACCTCAGAACGGCTGTGCCACAATCGACGGCAGTGACATTCACACCAACAGCCTGGTAAAAAAGAAGGGGTCTGTGTCATCAGCCTATAAAGGACTGCCATCGGCAACCGGTCCTCTGTCTAAAGATTATCAAGACTTGGGTACCCCAAATGCCAACTCCTCCCCCAAAGAGAGCAAGCATCCTTATGTCCCTGCTGCTCCAGTGGACATCAGTACTAAACCCCCCCAGGCACTCCCTAGAGACCGCACCAAAACAGGCACTCCCAAGAAAAGCCCTAAGAGCATCCTGGTCTCTGTCCAGACAGCCCAGACCACTAAGGAAGAGAGGCCCATGCTGGAGCTGGTGAGTCTAGGGTCTTCCTCCCAGAGCCAGGATGAAGGTCAGGGTCACATGGTCAGTGCCCAGTACATCCCTGCCCAGAGGCAGACTGTCAAGCTCCGCAAAGCGGGCAAGAACATCAAGATCGTCAAGGTGAAGAATGCCTCTCTGAAACAACACCGAGCGGTTCACGCACACGCTGAGCCTGTGTTATCCGAGGCGACAGGAGGAAGGGAGAAGGGTCACCGATCTGGAGGGATGAGGAAGTCTCGTCAGCCTGAGGAGGTACAACACGTGCACAAAGTCTCCTCCAAGAGGGGGGCGTCCACCAGGGCCAAACGCACCATCCCTGCCTCCATCCCTGAGGGCCGGGTCCTTGAGAAACACACGGCCACAGTGTCCACAACCAGGTCCACTGTGTCCAGGCATCATGGTCACCATGGCAGGGAAGTGGTGGTGGCCAAGCCCAAGTACAAGAGGACAAGTGGACATGACTACAACCGAGGAAGGCTGAAAGCCATCACTGAGGTGCCTTACGATGAGGCCTTTAGGAGAGCCCACCGCAGACAGAAGAGGGAGGTCCTCGGCCAGGTCTCCACCACCACGTACCTACCCTCCAACGTGAAATTTGCCAGCCCTTATGCCTATGTGGCTGGCAGCGACTCTGAGTACTCCGCAGAGTGCGCTTCGCTTTTCCATTCCACCATTGTAGACACCAGTGAGGATGAGCGGAGCAACTACACCACCAACTGCTTCGGGGACAGCGAGTCCAGCCTGAGCGAGGTGGACTTTGTGGGGGAGAGCACCACCAGCAGTGACTCTGAGGAAAGCGGAGGGATGAACTGGCCCCAGTTTTCAGGGCAGGGCCCTGGGCATCATGAGTTAACCGCAGCCCAGGCTAAAGCCTTCATCAAGATCAAGGCCTCTCACAACCTGAAGAAGAAGATCCTCCGCTTCCGATCGGCGGGCTCGCTAAAACTGATGACGACTGTATGAGGAAGGGACTTCAGGGTGTCAGGCAGGAAGCAGTGACTCAGCCAATCAAATTGGCCACTCTCTCTCTGCCCAAGATCAAGTGCCTAGGTAGATTTTTTTTATTTACAGAAAGTCTTTACTGAAATCAATCTCACATGTTTAAGGAAACATTTAATTGGGATGCAAGGATTTGTACAAAATGTCCAGCAGACTCCCTCTCCCTGCACTTTCTGACAAACGATGGACAAGGTGAAAAGCATCTAAGGAGCCCCCATTTTTATTTTGTTGTATGTAGCGGTTTTTGTATTTATTATGGACATTACCCTTGCTGTGGTACATGGCAAAAATCTGTACATGCTTTTAATGTTCTTGGTTTACTTTTTGGATTAAAGATATTTCTAACATAATATATTTGGTTGCTACTTCTTGGACACGCGATACTTTATTTGACTGATTATTTAAAGCAGAGTATTAAGTGTCTGTAAGGAATATTAATGGCTAGATAGACATTATATTCTGATCACTGACAACTGCTGGTAACATTTTGATATACAGCACCATTTTGAAATTTAGACACACCTATTCATTCAAGGGTTTTTATATTTGGACTATTTTCTACATTGTAGAATAATAGTGAAGACATCAAAACTATGGAATAACACATGGAATCATGTAGTAACCAAAGAAGTGTTAAACAAATTAAAATGTTATTTTACGTTCTTCAAAGTAAAAAAGCCACCCTTTGCCTTGACAGCTTTGTACACTTGGCATTCTCTCAACCAGCTTCACGAGGTAGGCACCTGGAAAACATTTAAATTAACAGGTGTGCCTTGTTAATTTGTGGAATTTCTTTCCTTCTTAATGCATTTGAGCCAATCAGATGTGTTGTGACAAGGTAGGGGTTGTATACAGAAGATAGCCATTTTTGGTAAAAGACCAGGTCCTTATGGCAATAACAGCTTGAATAAGCAAAGAGAAACAACAGTCCATCATTACTTTAAGACATGAAGGTCAGTCAATCCAGAACATTTCAATAACCTTCAAGTGCTGTTGCGAAAACCATCAATCGCTATGATGAAACTGGCTCTAATGAGGACCGCCACAGGAAAGGAAGACCCAGAGTTAACACTGCTGCAAAGGATAAGTTCCTCAGAAATTGCAGCCAAAATAAATAATTCAGAGTTCAAGTAACAGACACATCTCAACCTCAATTGTTCAGAAGAAACTACGTGAATCAGGCCTTCATGCTCAATATTGCTGCAAAGAAACCATTACTACAGGACACCAATAATAAGACGAGACTTGTTGTCCTTTGGTCTGATGACTCCCAATTTGAGATTTTTGCTTCCAACCACCGTGTCTTTGAGACGCAGAGTAGGTGAATGAATGATCTCTGCATGTGTGGTTCCCTCCGTGAAGCATGGAGGAGGTGTGAGGGTGCTTTGCTGGTGACTCTGTCTGTGATTTATTGAGAATTCAAGGCACACTTAATCAACGTGGCTACCACAGCATTCTGCAGCGATACACCATCCCATCAAGGTTTGTGCTTAGTGGGACTAGAATTTGTTTTTCAACAGGACAATGACCCAACACACCTCCATGCTGTGTAAGGGTTATTTGAACAAGGAGAGTGATGGAGTGCTGCATCAGATCTGGCCTCCACAATCACCCGACTTCAACCCAATTGAGATGGTTTGGGTTGAGTTGGACAGCAGAGTGAAGGAAAAGCAGCCAACAAGTGCTCAGCATATGTGGGAACTCCTTCAAGACTGTTGGAAAAGCATTCCAGGTGAAGTTGGTTGAGAGAATGCCAAGAGTGTGCAAAGATGTCAAGGCAAAGGGTGGCTACTTTGAAGAATCTAAAATATATTTTGATTTGTTTCACACTTTTCTGTTTACTACATGATTCCATATGTGTTGTTTCGTAGTTTTGATATCTTCACTAGTATTCTACAATGTAGAAAACAGTCAAAATAAAGAAAAACCCTTGAATGAGTAGGTGTGTCCAACGTTTTGACTGGTAATGTATAATATATACACACACATATATATATCTATATAGATATATATATATGCAAGATATGCATGAGGAACTGTTTTACCTTAATTTGTTGTTGATAGCAAGTACATTGCCAATTCTTGTATATAATGTCTATGTATGTTAATACTGGTGTTTAACCGTTTTATGCTTTATTAAATGTCTGCTTTAAAATCAATATTTGGTCATCACCTTCCCTTCTAAATTGTGCACTCACTGGCATAACTCAGTTTCTCTAGAGCCCCGCAAGGTCGGCGTCGTCCCCCGCCTCCCTAAAATTAAATGGAATGTATCAACCAGACAGCCACTCAAAGTATACACTACCAATCGCTGTCCATGGTGCTGAAATTGCGACATGTCTATGCTGTTGCTTGCCTGTCAAATCGATGATAGGCTTTCTTTGGTGCCAGGACATGTATAGCTTTGTCATGGTAATGGATAAATGTTTATTGGTAGGCCTATTTGGTCATTTTCTCATGTTTAGCTTAACATTTCAGGAAGCTATACACTGTCGCAATGCTGCCATTTGTAGACTGCTGGCAGGTGGCAATGTAATTCAAACATTGCAGTTTGTAACATACATTTTTGTTGCAACAGCATACTATCAGCTACCAATATATATTTTTGAATATACAACTGTCCTGTTTAGACTACCTGTATGACCTGAGACATCCTCATGCTCTCTCCCATCTTGGATAGGAAGTTGTGCATAAAATCAATCTATTAATGCCAAATTACTAGTCAGTCCACCATGAAAACACTAGTTTACTAGGGATTGTTTCATTTTGCATCGTACTATCTATAGCTATATAACGTATTCAGCTGCTATTTATAAACTTGTTATAAAAATTACATCAAATAGCCTAATGAGGAAAAATTCAGCCACTTTTTAATGTTGAGCGGGTTTCTCTGTCTAGTAGCCTACAGAAATATTCAAGGTAAATCAAATTAAATCCAACTTGAGAGACTCCCCTGGTGTCCTGAAGTCCTCCTTTTGTGTGTGCAAACGTTTTCACTACAGACAGTAGGTCCAGGTTGCCGGACAGACTTTTCTATACTCAGTATTGCCAACCTGAGACATTGTGCATTAGACCATATGTCCATTGTGCTGCACACATTTTAATGCATGCCAAGAAATACCAAATATAATGGACTGTTGATATTGCAACTGTCACTACTCAGGTTCACCAGTATGAACGAAATCGCAAACCACTTTTTTTTGTTGTTCAATCCCTCAAGAACTGTTGTCCACTAAAGATGATCATTTGTTTGCATCTGTCATTTTATTGGCTCTCCAGTATCCACACGACCTGTCCCCAGAGGTTCCTATACAGTTAATCTCTTTCCGTAACGTGTTGAGGCCGGAAATTAAGGACAATGAGAGGCTCAATTAAAGATGCGGCAGAACTGCTGTGTTCGAAGCACCAATCCCTTCTGCCCAGTTTCCCTGATGCTGCTACGGCAAACAAGCTGTTTTTACCATCCCTGCAACTGACGCTTCTGTGGAGAGATCGTTTTCTGAACTGGAACTCATAAAGAACTAGGCCTACCTAAGAAGCGTTAGGCTCTCGGTCTGATATGCGCTGTTGAACATCTGAGTAAGCTCCGCTCATTGCGCTGGCGCCGTCGTAACCTTGAACACAGCATTTGTTCACTAATATTTTGTGCCTCGTTCCTTATACTTTCACTCTGTAATTTTTTTTATTTTTCAAGGCCTGAGGCACTTTTTCAGTCCCATTCCTGAAGCCCAAGAAACAAACATTTAGCTTCCTAGTACACATGGAAATTAAAACGGTTTATGAATTACTTTTGGAGGGTTACTGTGAAAATGATTTATTCAATTTTTAAAAAAAATACCGATGAGAGGCACGTGGGCCCCACCCATCTTGCGGGAGCTGAGCGGCTGTCGGGTGCTCCAGCTTGTGCACTGAGGTAGCGTAGTTGTGTTGTTGACAAATGTTAATGTATTTTCTCCAACTCAACCTCATCACCGTGACATTATGATATGCAATGTGACCTTTCACTCTATTTTGTCTCAAAAATGTAACTTGGATATTCTAGAACCTTATTTATAGGTCATTCTACAGTGTAGAAATAAAATTATATTCTATGTTCTACAGTGCTAAAGCATGTTCCAGAACCTTATCCACCTTCATGGATCACTCTAGAATCTCCAGTAATGAAGCATTGCTTCAATGTCATAAATGCCTCCTAGACAACTAAACAAATAGTGTTTTCGCTCCACATATGGGTCCATATCACTCTCCTGTCTGTGTTTGTGCCCAGATGCCTCTTTGTCTTTGGTGTGTCAGTATCTTGCTCAAACGCTAAACTTAGTGATCACGCCACAGTGTTAGTGTCTGTGACACTTCAGTAGTCAACCCTCTCATACTCAATATCTTCAATATTCCAATCCACAACCTCACCTGGCTACACGTGGGAGGAAAGAGATAATAAGTACATTTTCAGCCACTGTCTGGGAATGAATTAGCTAGAAAATTGTATAGGATATTTATAGGAAATGGGAGTAGGTAGAAATGACTGTACTGATGTGTGACCTTCAGATAAACATTGGCATCATGACCTCCGGGCAAATATCATCCAGTTTACATGTTGAATTTTTCACAACAATATGTATGGAGTCAGGTACGGATACATAGGGAATAGGAGTCATCATAGAGACAGTTCAAGGAATTGAACCCTGCCAATGTGTAGTTTTCCAGTGACCCTCAGCCTTTTTCTCTCTACCCTGCAGAAATGATAGTCAAGGTAGTGTATGTACGTGCATGCGTGTGTAAGAACATGTAACCTGATTTGAATATTTGACCCAGTTTTTCTCATATTTGGCAACTCCCCTCACTGTTTTGGGTTAGCTTTCATCCCAGCACATGTTCATATGCTTTGTTTAGACTTCCAAATCTCTTATGAGATCCCGGCCCAGCCAACAACACATGACTCTTTCATGGGGAATAATTGTTTTGTTTCTAGCTGCAAATGTTTTCAAAGGTCATTCTTGATGGAGGGAAATTCATCTAGGCCTGTTATGAAACTATTTTTGCATTCCCAAAATGGCACTACTTTTGACCAGAGCCCAAAAGAAAGATCAAATGAATTATTATACACATGCAGTCTATAACACAAAGGAATTAGTACACACTTCAACACATATTTCACTGTTATAGCTTAGGACTTACGCAACCTGTCAGAAACCTCTTAAGACTGGGGAGAAAAAGTGGGTAAAATACAAAGGATTATATACAAACATAATATTAAAAAATAAAGAAACCTCATATGACACGTGAAAACTAACATCTTGTACTAATCTCAAGTATGGTTTCCTACAAATACTTGTCACGTCACGTCTTCGCAGTATGACCAGGCTGTACAAGAAGTCATTTACGAGCATTCATGGGAGTTTATTTATTCTTTGTGAGTGAGTGAGTATACAGTTGCGCAATTAGTATCAACCACATTACATTCCCTGTAGTCGGTTCACAAAGAGTTCAATTCCAGCCACAAAAATGTTATCCCAAAGGAAATGAGTGTCATAACACATTATGACATGGTCATAACCATGTCATAATATGTCATAACAGCTGACAAAACGTGTCATAATATGGTCATAACACTGTCATGACTCATATATTGAGTTATTTTATGGCTGGTTATGACTCAACATATATAAGAGTTGCAAAGAAAAAGACACATCTCTGTGCAGTGTCTGTGTTGTTTTGCCCATCTTAATCTTTTCTTTTTATTGGCCAGTCTGAAATAGGACTTTTTCTTTGCAACTTTGCCTAGAAGACCAACATTCTGGAGTCGCCTCTTCACTGTTGACGTTGAGACTGGTGTTTTGCGGGTACTATGTAATGAAGCTGCCAATTGAGGACTTGTGAGGCATCTGTTTCTCAAACTAGACAATCTAATGTACTTGTCCTCTTGCTCAGTTGTGCATCGGGGCCTCCCACTCCTATTTCTATTCTGGTTAGAGCCAGTTTGCGCTGTTCTGTGAAGGGAACGTTGTACAAGATCTTCAGTTTCTTGGCAATTTCTCACATGGAATAGACTTCATTTTTCAGAACAAGAATGGACTGCCGAGTTTCAGAAGAAAGGTCTTTGTTTCTGGCCATTTTGAGCCTGTAATCGAACCCACAAATGCTGATGCTCCAGATACTCAACTAGTCTAAAGAAGGCCAGCTTTATTGCTTATTTAATTGGAACAACAGTTTTCAGCTCTGCTAACATAATCGCAAAAGGGTTTTCTAATGATTAATTAGCCTTTTAAAATGATAAACTTGGATTAGCTAACACAATGTGCCATTGGAACACAGGAGTGTTGGTTGCTGATAATGGGCCTCTGTACGCCTATGTAGATATTCCATGAAAAATCAGCCGTTTCCAGCTATAACAGTCATTTACAAAATTAACAATGTCTACACTGTATGTCTGATCAATTTAATGTTATTTTAAATGGACAAATAAATAGCTTTTGTTTTATTTTCAAAAGCAAGGATATTTCTCAGTGACCCCAAACTTTTGAACGGTAGTGTGTAGACAGTACATTTGGAAAGTATTCAGACCCCATTGACACATTTTGTTACATTATAACCTTATTCTAAAATTGATGAAATTGTTTTTTCACCTCATCAATCTACACACAATACCCCATAATGACAAAACAAAAACTGTTTTGTAGAAATATCACATTTTCACAAGTATTCAGACCATTTTCTCAGTATTTTGTTGAAGCACCTTTGGCAGCATTTACAGCCTCGAGTCTTCTGTGGTATGATGCTACAAGCTCGGTACACCTGTATTTGGGGAGTTTCTCCCATTCTTCTCTGCAGAACTTCTCAAGCTCTGTCAGGTTGGATGGGGAGCGTTGCTGCACAGCTATTTTCAGGTCTCTCCAGAGAAGTTTGATCGGGTTCAAGGCCGGGCTCTGGCTGGGCCACTCAAGGACATTCAGAGACTTGTCCCGAAGCCAATCCTGCGCTGTCTTGCCTGTGTGCTTAGGGTCATTGTCCTTGTTTCTCATGGTCTGAGAGTCTTTAGGTGCCTTTTAGCAGTCTCCAAGCAGGCTGTCATGTGCCTTTTACTGAAGAGTGGCTTCCGTCTGGCCACTCTGCCATAAAGGCCTTATTGGTGGAGTGCTGCAGAGATGGTTGTCCTTCTGGAAGGTTCTCCCATCTCCACAGAGGAACTCTGGAGCTCTGTCAGAGTGACCATCAGGTTCTTCGTCACCTCCCTAACCAACACCATTCCCACAGATTACTCAGTTTGGCCGTGCGGCCAGCTCTAGGAAGAGCATTGGTGGTTCCAAACTTCTTCCATTTAATAATGATGGAGGCCACTGTGTTCTTGGGGACCTTCAATACTGCAGAATTGTTTTGGTACCATTCCCCAGATCTGTGCCTTGACACAATCCTGTCTCTGAGCTCTACAGACAATTCCTTCGACCTCATGGCTTGGTTTTTGCTCTGACATGCACTGTCAACTGTGGGACCTTTATTTAGAGAGGTGTGTGCCTTTTAAATCATGTCCAATCAATTGAATTTACCACAGGTGGACTCCAATCAACATCTCAGGATGATCAATGGAAACCGGATGCACCTGAGCTCAATTTCGAGGCTCATAACAAAGGGTCTGAATATTTATGTAAATAAGGTATCTGTTTTTTATTTATTTTGATTTTTATCTTTCATAAAAGATTTGCAAAAAAAATAATTTGTTTTTCTTTTTGTCATTATGGGGTATTGTGTGTAGATTGCAGAGGATTTTCATTTATTTAATCCATTTTAGAAGAAGATTATGTTAACATAACAAAATGTGGAAAAAGTCAAAGGGTCTGAATACTTTCCAAAGGCCCTGTATAGAACATAAACATACTGTTGACACGTAGGCTATAGTGTAATGGAATGTTTTGCCTTGTGTGGTAGGTTTTGTGGGTTTTGACACTCTTATGGAGGTCTCATAACCAGCCATAAAATAACGCAATATATGTCATAACAGGTCTAAATATATGGTACCAGTCCAAAGTTTGGACACACCTACTCATTCAAGAGTTTTTCTTTATTGTTACTATTTTCTACATTGTAGAATAATAGTGAAGACATCAAAACTATGATACTATAATACATATGAAACCCTGTATTAACCAAAAAGGTGTTAAACAAATGTTATATTTTATATTTTTCAAAGTAGCCACCCTTTTCCTTGATGACAGCTTTGCACACTCTCGGCATTCTCTCAACCAGCTTCATGAGGTAGTCACCTGGAATGCATTTCAATTAACAGGTGTGCCTTGTTAAAAGTTAATTTGTGGAATTTATTTTCTTCTTAATGTGTTTGAGTCTATCAGTTGTGTTGTGACAAGGTAGGGGTGGTATACTGACGATAGCCCTATTCGGTAAAATATTTGTTTAACACTTTTTTGGTTACTACATGATTCCATATGTGTTATTTCATAGTTTTGATGTCTTCACTATTATTCTACAACAGTAAAAAAATCCAAATATACATCAAATGAAGTAAAAAGAGTAGGTGTGTCCAAACGTTTGACTGGTACTGTATGTCATGACACAGTTATTGCCATATTATAACAGGTTAGGACAAGTTATGACACGTAATGACATGGTTATGACCGTGCCATAATGTGTTATGACGCTGGGTGTCAAGTAAAGTGTTGCTCCTTTGTGTTGCTCAGACCACAATCACACTGACACACGTACATGTTGCAACAAAAACAGATATTAAGTGACTAGATCAGCATGACTGACAGAAATGGATCTAACTAACTAACTTTAAAGCAGGCCTTTAAGACTCATCTCTATCGGCTGGCCCACCCTTCCTCCTAGACTTTGAGTGTTGCTTTCATGGTATGGCTATATATACAGTGCCTTCAGAAAGTATTCACACTCCTTGACTTTTTCAACATTTTATCGTGTTACAGCCTGAATTTAAAATGGATCACATTTAGATTTGTTTTTTTTGTTCACTGGCCTACACACAATACCCCATAATGTCAAAGTGGAATCGTGTTTTTTGAAATGTTTACAAATGAATTAAAAATGAAATGCTGAAATGTCTTGAGTCAGTAAGTTTTCAACCCCTTCATTATGGCAAGCCAAAATAAGTCGAGGAGTAAAAATGTGTTTAACAAGTCACATAATAAGTTGCGTGGACTCACTCTGTGTGCAACCATACTCTTTAACATGATTTTTGAATGACTAACTCATCTTTGTACCACACACAAATCTAGACTTGGTTTCCTCTATCGTAATCGCTCCTCTTTCACCCCAGCTGCCAAACTAACGCTGATTCAGATGACCATCCTACCCATGCTAGATTACGGAGACGTAATTTATAGATCGGCAGATAAGGGTGCTCTTGAGCAGCTAACTGTTCTTTACCATTCAGCCATCAGATTTGCCACCAATGCTCTTTATAGGACACTTCACTGCACTCTATGCTCCTCTGTAAACTGGTCATCTCTGTATACCCGTTGCAAGACCCACTGGTTGATGCTTATTTATACAACCCTCTTATGGCCTCACTCCCCCCTATCTGAGATATCTACTGCAGCCCTCATTCTCCACATACAACACCCGTTCTGCCAGTCACATTCTGTTAAAGGTCCCCGAAGCACACACATACCTGGGTTGCTCGTCTTTTCAGTTCGCTGCAGCTAGCGACTGGAATGAGCTGCAACAAACACTCAAACTGGACAATTTTATATCAATCTTTTCATTCAAAGACTCAATCATGGACACTCTTACTGACAGTTGTGGCTGCTTTGTGTGGTGTATTCTTGTCAAATCAAATGTTATTTTTCACATACACATGGTTAGCAGATGTTAATGCGAGTGTAGCAAAATGGTTGTGCTTCTAGTTCCGACCATGCAGTAATATCTGACAAGCAATCTAACAATTTCACAACTCCCTTATACACACAAGTGTAAAGGAATGAATAAGAATATGTACATAAAGATAGATGTATGAGTGATGGCCGAACGGCAGAGGCAAGATGCAGTAGATGGTATAGAGTACAGTATATACATATGAGATGAGTAATGTAGGGTATGTAAACATTATATAAAGTGGCATTGTTTAAAGTGGCTAGTGATACATTTATTACATCCATTCTTCATTATTACATTGGCTAGTAATGTGTCAGTATGTTGGCAGCAGCCACTCAATGTTAGTGATGGCTGTTTAATAGTCTGATGGCCTTGAGATAGAAGCTGTTCAGTCTCTCGGTCCCAGCTTTGATGCACCTGTACTGACCTCGCTTTCTGGATGATAGCGGGGTGAACAGGCAGTGGCTCGGGTGGTTGTTGTCCTTGATGATCTTCTTGGTCTTCCTGTGACATCGGGTGCTGTAAGGTGTCCTGGAGGGCAGATAGTTTTCCCTCAGTGATGAGTTGTGCAGACCTCACTACCCTCTGGAGAGCCTTACGGTTGTGGGCAGAGCAGTTGCCGTACCAGGTGGTGATACAGCCCAACAGGATACTCTTGATTGTGCATCTATACAAGTTTGTGAGTGTTTTTGGTGACAAGCCGAGTGTCTTCAGCCTCCTGAGGTTGAAGAGGCGCTGCTTTGCCTTCTTCACCACGCTGTCTGTGTGGGTGGACCATTTCAGTTGGTCCGTGATCCACGATCATCTCCTTTGTTTAGTTAACACTGAGTGTGAGGTTATTTTCCTGACACCACACTCCGAGGGCCCTCAGCTCCTCCCTGTAGGCCATCTCGTTGTTGTTGGTAATCAAGCCTACCACTGTAGTGTCGTCTACAAACTTGATGATTGAGTTGGAGGTGTGCATGGCCACGCAGTCGTGGGTGAACAGGGAGTACAGGAGAGGGCTGAGAATGCACCCTTGTGGGGCCCCAGTGTTGAGGATCAGAGGGGTGATGTTGTTTCCTACCCTCACCACCTGAGGGCGGCCCGTCAGAAAGTCCAGGACCCAGTTGCACATGGCGGGGTCGAGACCCGGGGTCTCGAGCTTAATGATGAGTTTGGAGAGTACTATGGTGTTAAATGCTGAGCTGTAGTCGATGAACAGCATTCTTACATAGGTATTCCTCTTGTCCAGATGGGTTAGGGCAGTGTGCAGTGTGATTGCGATTGTGTCGTCTATGGACCTATTGGGGCGGTAAGCAAATTGGAGTGGGTCTAGGGTGTCAGGTTGGGTGAAGGTGATATGGTCCTTGACTAGTCTCTCAAAGCACTTCATGATGACGGAAGTGAGTGCTATGGGGCGATAGTCATTTAGCTCAGTTACCTTAGCTTTCTTGGGAACAGGAACAATGGTGGCCCTCTTGAAGCATGTAGGAACAGCAGACTGGGATAAGGATTGATTGAATATGTCCGTAAACACACCAGCCACCTGGTCAGCGCATGCTCTGAGGACGCGGCTGGGGATGCCGTCTGGGCCGGCAGCCTTGCGAGGGTTTACACGTTTAAATGTTTTACTCTCACGTTAGCTGCAGTGAAGGAGAGCCCGCAGGTTTTGGTAGCGGGCGTTGTCAGTGGCAATGTATTGTCCTCAAAGCGAGCAAAGAAGTTGTTGAGTTTGTCTGGGAGCAAGTCATCGTGGTCCGCGACTGGGCTGGTTTTCCTTTTGTAGTGATTCACTGTAGACCCTGCCACATACCTCTCGTGTCTGAGCCGTTGAATTGCGACTCTACTTTGTCTCTATATCGACGCTTAGCTTGTTTGATTGCCTTGCCGAGGGAATAGCTACACTGTTTGTATTCGGTCATGTTTCCGGTCACCTTGCCCTGATTAAAAGCAGTGGTTTGCGCTTTCAGTTTTGTACGTATGCTGCCATCAATCCACGGTTTCTGGTTGGGGATGGTTTTAATAGTCACCGTGGGTACAACATCACTGATGCACTTGCTAATAAACTCGCTCACCGAATTCATCAATGTTATTGTCCGACGCTATGCAGAACATATCCCAGTCCACGTGATTGACGCAATCTTGAAGCGTGGAATCCGATTGGTCGAACCAGCCTTGAACAGATCTAACGTAATACTTCAAAAATTGTGCAAAGCAATTTACTTTTTATTCTCAAAGTGTTATGTTTGGGGCATATCCAATACAACACATTACTGAGTTCCAATTTCCATATTTTCAAGCATAGTGGTGGCTGCATCATGTTATGAGAATGCTTGTAATCATTAAAGACGGAGCTAAGCACAGGCAAAATCCTAGAGGAAAATCCTAGAGGTCTGCTTTAGACCAGACACTGGGAAATTCATTCACCATTCAGCAGGACAATAACCTAAAACACAAAGCCAAATCTACACTGAAGTTGCTTACCAAGAAGACAGTGAATGTTCCTCAGTGGCCAAGTTACAGTTTTGACTTAAATCGATTTGAAAATCTATGGCAGACCTGATAATGGTTGTCTAGCAATAATCAACAACCAATTTGATAGAGCTTGAAGAATTTAGAAAAGAATAATGGACAAGTATTGTACAATCCAGGTGTGCAAAGTTCTTAGAGACTTACCAAAAAATGGTCACAGCAGGAATAGCTGTTAAAGGTGATTCTAGCATGTATTGACTCAGGGGTCTGAATACTCTACTTATGTAAATCAGATTTTTCTGTACTTCATGTTTAATAAATGAGCAAACATTTCTAAAAACATGTTTTCACTTTGTCGTTATGGGGTATTGTGTGTAGATTTAATCAATTTTGAATTCAGGCTGTAACACAACAGAATGAGGAATAAGTCAAGGGGTATGAATACTTTCTGATTATTATATATTTTCTCTAGTTTATTTATTTAAAAAATGCATTTTGAGATTATTCTCGTATAATGAAAAGCATTTTACAAATGTATTATTATTATTGGTAATGGTAAACTTCTACTTCTTTTTGAGCACTGTGAGACACAGCTAGATGTTTTTTGTATTTTATTTAATTATCAAAAGATCAAAACTGTTTTTGTGGTCCTTTGCCATTCCTTTTCTGGAATACCATGACCAATTCTTCAATGTGAGCATACAAAGAAAATATCAATTCTCTGATCCAAGATGGCCTACTAGTCAGGTGACTTATCAGGTGACCATCACCTCACCCTATAAATACGGCTGACAAGTGCCCTTTACTATTAATCCACATCCACACCCAGCCACACTGCGGGGTATCAGTAACGTTGGAGTAGCTACCGTGCTACGTGAACCTCAGCCTGCAGCAGGTGATTTGTTCAGCCATCATCACCTTCCAGTCAGCAGTTCACACGAAGAAGCACAGTTTGCCTGGAAGTTGAACTGGCAGCTGAAGGAAAGGATTACTTCTACTCCTTTAGTCATGGGTGTGTCTGACATAGCACCCTGTTCCCTAGATAGTACAATACTGTTGTTGGGAATAATAGTGATAACCCTGGATAACCTCCCAGTCAAGTACAGTTCACACAACTGTGGTATAGAAACCTAGAGAAACTGAATAGAAATTGAAGCATCTTTGACAGTGTTGATGTTGACAAGCCAGTGGCCTGGGTTGTTGGTGGTGTGTGTGTGTGTTTGTGAGTGCAATAATGTGTGTATGATGGTGTGTGTGTTTGTGTGTGTATGATGGTGTTTGTGTTTGTGTGTTGTGTGTTTGAGCTGTAAGACGGACCCAGACGGTAAATCTTGTGTGTTAAAGAAAAGTCCCTGGTGGCTATTAGTTTTGGTGGAATGAACCATCTGACAGTCAGCAGAGGTCTCTCTCTCTCTCTCTCTCTGTCTCTGTCTCTGTCTCTCTCTCTCTGTCTCGGTTTCTATCTCTCTCTGTGAGCAGAGCTGGGTCCATTCCAAACCCATTGAAGGCAGACAGATAGTTTAAACCGTTCGCTAAGCCCATGTTGAGCAAACACAGGGCTGTAATTACTGACGGAAGGGTCCAGCCGGTGTCTGTCTCTCTTACTCTCTCTTTGTCTGTCTCTTGTTTCTGTCTCTCTCTCTCTCTCTCTCTCTCTAATTTAATTAAAGGGCTTTATTGGCATGGGAAACATATGTTAACATTGCCAAAGCAAGTGAAGTAGATAATAAACAAAAGTGAAAAAACAATAAAAATGCACAGCAAATATCTCTAATATGGTGATACATTGGACAGGAGGTTAGGAAGTGCAGCTCAGTTCCCACCTCATTTTGTGGGCAGTGTGCACATAGCCTGCCTTCTCTTGAGAGCCAGGTCTGCTTTTACGGTGGCCTCTCTCAACAGCAAGGCTATGCTCACTGAGTCTGTACATAGTCAAAGCTTTCCTTAGGTTTGGTTCAGGCACAGTGGTCAGGTTTTCTGCCACTGTGTATTCTCTCTCTCTCTCTCTCTCTCTCTCTCTGTCTCTCTCTCTCTCTCTGTCTCTCTCTCTCTCTCTCTGTCTCTCTCTGTCTCTCTCTCTGTCTCTATGTCTCTCTCTTTCGCTCTCTCTCTCTCTGTCTGTCTCGGTTTCTATCTCTGTCTCTGTCTCTCTCTGTGAGCAGAGCTGGGTCCATTCCAAACCCATTGAAGGCAGACAGATAGTTTAAACTGTCCGCTAAGCCCATGTTGAGCAAACACAGGGCTGTAATTACAGACAGAAGGGTCCAGCCGGTGTCTCCCTTTCTCTCCCTTTCTCTCTCTTTGTCTGTCTCTGTCTCTTACTCACTCTTTCACTGTCTTCATGTGGCGGCTGTGCCACTTTAACATGCCCTCTCGATTGCGCTGCTCATCAAGAAGCTCACGTCTCCTTCGTTTCCCTGGCCTTTCTCCCTGGCCTCTCACCTCTTCCCTGCTGAGCTGCCCAGCCCTTCTGTCAGCTTGTTCAACACAGGCTTAGTGGATGGTTTACACTATCTGTGCCTTCAATGGGTTTGCCTCAGAGGAATAGGATTCTGCAAAAACATCCTCCTTGTACAACGTAAGACACCAAAAAATGCACGCAGAGCAGAATTAGGACGATTCCCACGTATTATCAAAATCCCCAAAAGATCCCCCTAAGCAAGCTGGTCCAAACACAAACAGACCGCACAGAGCCCCAGGACAGCAACAAAAATAGACCCAACCAAATCATGAGAAAAAAAAAGATCATTACTTGACACATTGGAATGAATTCATCAAAAAACAGAGCAAACTAGAATGTTATTTTGCCTTTAACAGAGAGTACACAGTGGCAGAATACCTGACCAGTGTGACTGACTCATAATTAAGGAAAGCTTTGACTATGTACAGACTCAGTGAGCATAGCCTTGCTATTGAGAGAGGCCACGGTAGGCAGACCTGGCTCTCAAGAGAAGACAGGCTATGTCCACACTGCCCGCAAAATGAGGTGGCACTTCCTAACCTTCTGCCAAATGTATGACCATATTAGAGACACATATTTCCCTCAGATTACAACCCCAAAGAATTAGAAAACAAATCCATTATTTGATAAGCTCCCATATCTATTAGGTGAAATACCACAGTGTGCCATCACAGCAGCAAGATTTGTGACCTGTTGCCACAAGAAAAGGGCAACCAGTGAATAACAAACACCATTGTAAATGCAACCTATATTTATGTTACTTTGTTTTCACTTTTGAACTTCAACACATTGCTATAACGCTGTACATGGCCATAATATGACATTTGAAATGTCTCTATTCCTTTGAAACGTTTGTGAGTGTTCATTTCTGATTGTTTATTCCACTTTTGTTTATCTATTTCACTTGCTTTGGCAACATTAACATATGTTTCCCATGCCAATAAAGCCCTTTGAATTAAATTGAATTGATTTAATAGTAATGGACCCTGCTCACACAGAGCGAGAGAGAGAGAGAGAGAGAAAGAGAGAGAGCGAAAGGCCTGAGAAAGCTTTTTACTGAGGCAGCTCTGGCCCCGCCGGTCTGCTCCTCTCTCCCTGGGCCTAGAGCAGTGTTTCTCCCATTGATCTTCAAACAGTCTCAGAAGCCATAAACTTAATGGGAGGAAATGGAGGGAAGATATGATGGAGAGATTGAGTCTGTAAATCACAGGAGGGGATGGATCACAAACTTAAAACTCCAGACGAGCAGCATCTCTTCCCCCAAAACCGCAACATCCATTGACACGTCTTTATCTACCCGCCGGTTGAGTTATCAGATGAAGATATCAAAAGGACACAGGGATAATTCGTATATTCCTGCCTATTATAACACATTTGTCATATTCTATGAATTAATAGTAGTTCAATGGTTTTTCAAAACAATGGTGAAATATAAACCAATGTGGAACACAATATAATGTCTGGTTAACCAGCCACAGTAGCTTTCTCTGTGAGCTTTCTCCTACCTAGTTGTTCTTGCTACTTGTTACTGTTTCCTCGCTCATCGGTGGTTTCTCAGTAGCTTCTGGGGGTGGCTGCGGGGGGCTAATATTCCTCCTGTTATCTGAGTCCAGGGAGGCGGTTATTTAGGTGGAATTGGCACTAGGAAGTGAAGGCTCCTCCGACAGGTCATAACTCTAGAAAATGGATTAATACATTTCTATTTAAAGGAGCACCCTGGTTGACCTCTGGCTAGAATGCTGCTGCAGGCCTGTTGTCTGAGAGGAGAGATGGAGGAAGGGGAGGGGTTATAGGTGATTATGGTGAAGTACATTGTCTTTTTTTATAGACTTTTCTCCGGCCTCTCCCTGGTGCGTCACCAGGAGACTGAGGGTTGTGCTGTGGTCGGCTCGGGGTGGTGGTGGTGGGGGGTGGTGGGGGGTTGTCTGCACCCTGGAGGGAGAGAGGGGGCCTCAGAGAGGTCAGATAGGCCTCTGGGGGTGAGGTGGTGGAGGGAGGGAGGGGTGGGGGGGGAGTTGGGGGAGGTTGGTCTCAACAGGACTCCTCTCCTCATTTACATGCAATCAAAGCCTCCATGGAGAACAGAATGGTAAGCCAGTTGGTTTCAGGGGGATCTGAGGATGCTGTTAACCACGGCTCCATTTGATGTTGGTTGGTGGATTAGGGGGACGTTGCTCTTCTCTGTTCTGTTCTGCAGTCAGTTTTCAACCAGTTCCCGAGTGTCGCAGCGGTCTAAGGCACTGCATCTCAGTGCTAGAGGCGTCACTACAGACCTGGTTCCAGGCTGTATCACAACCAGCCGTGATTGGGAGTCCCATAGGGCGGTGCACAATTGGCCCAGCATCGTCCGGGTTAGGGATTGGCCGTCATTGTAAATAAAACATGGCATGCCTAATGTTTTAGTGCGATTGTGAAGCTGACTGGGCTGAGCCATAGGTAGGAAGTCTAGTACAGGTATTGCTGATGAGAAGAACGCTTCTGTAAAAAGACAACCGCCAGCCACATTATTGTATCTACCGCTGTGAGATATAGAGGAGAGGATATGGCCTGTGTAGGAACACAGCAGAAATGCTGCTAGAAAATGTATTTGTTCCACACAAAGGGCTTTGACCCGAATTGCATAATCGTGGTGATTTACAGAATAATTGTATAAACCGCGCGTGGCTTACGTAAAGGTCTACTGCCGCCTGTGGCTTACGTAACAGTCTACTGACATGCTTTTACCTGGTTTAAGTTGTCTAAAGAATGCCATTTATGGGAACTAAGTGCACTGCGAACAGCACAACTCTAAACTACTGATGTCTTCTCAGATAAGAAGACCACAGGGAGCCATTAATGTTCTCAGGCTGATCTGTAGAATTTTGTCACTCTCCCTGCATCCCAAATGGCACCCAATTCCCTACACCGTGCACTACGCTTGACCAAGGCCCTAAAGTAGTTCACTACTTAGGGAATAGGG
The DNA here is from genome assembly GCF_034236695.1 of Oncorhynchus nerka. Classification (NCBI taxonomy): domain Eukaryota; kingdom Metazoa; phylum Chordata; class Actinopteri; order Salmoniformes; family Salmonidae; genus Oncorhynchus; species Oncorhynchus nerka. Next base: position 47,768,757 of record NC_088413.1, on the reverse strand, counting down.
TGCCATTTGGGATGGAGCCTTCGTGTGTCTCGTTAAAAGCTCTTCTCGTTCCAGCCAGACGAGACTGAAAAGGTTATTATAATTAAGCTAACGTTTATATCATAGAGGTCTGTCTCTCTCTCTGTCTCTCTGTCTCTGTCTCTCTGTCTCTATCTCTCACTCCCTGGTCTGATGTCATGTAATGAGTCCTGATGTGACTTTCCCTTTGCGTGGAAAACAATCCACTAACTGTAAGATTAACTTTCCATCTTGAAAGTCCAATATCTTGAAAACTTGACTTCTGACATGCAAAACAGTTTGGGACTGTATCAACAGTGGACTAATGAAAAAAGAAACATTGATATTGTTTTTGAGTGGATTTTTCCTTTAACGTCTCATAGCCCAGTCAATGTTGTTCATTTTCTCATGTGGCCGGCATGGCATTAATGATCAAGGGTGTTAAGTTTGGCTGGCCCAGCCAACAGTGTTGAATAAATACACTAATCCTGTTAGTTTGAGAGGAGGAATGCAGCTGTAGCTGTAGTGTTTGATCTGTCTGATGGAGTGGCAACATCACCTGTGCGTATTGACTGGTCGTATGTGTTGACTGTGTGTGTGTGTGTGTGTGTGTGTGTGTGTGTGTGTGTGTGTGTGTGTGTGTGTGTGTTTTCAGTCCTGGGTTCAAACACTATTATTAGTGATAGGTATATTATACACCTGGTATACACTGTCCAAAGAAAGGCCTACTGCTTACTTTAAATACTCTTGATTGAGTTTGTCTGTTCCAATGAACCCAGAATGGGTACCGAAAGTGTAAACCAAGTATTTGAATGATTTCAAATAGTAATTGAACCCAAGTCTGGTGTGTGGAGAGCTCAGCTGACCATAGGTCAGTTGGGAGTGACAGCCAGTCAACCTCAAAGGTCAGTCAGCAAAGACCAAAAAATGGTTTCTCTAGCATAGCTTCCCTCTGACTTCCCCTTAAAGCCTGTTGCATGCTTCCCAGTTTAAACAGCTTGCGCATATATTATGACATGTTTTTGTGACGTTTTTGTTAGTTTGGTGTTTGGAAGGTTTTTTCCCGTGTTTGTACACACAATTTCTTGAGGCATGTCGAAGTTCGGCAGCTGAAGCCTACGCCCCCTTCGCCGATGATTGGTCAACAGTACTACTCTTAGTAGGAGTGGGAAATATGGATGGGATTCTTCAATGAAGTGTTTGTTGTCATTCAACAAGAGACGACTAGTTTTCATGCAAATGTTTTCACTTGGGAAATACTGCACCAAATATATTCTTAGATTAATTCAGACTATTTTGAATTATAGTCTCAAGAGGGACAAACAGTAATATTGCCACTTATATCTCGTTTTTCAAGTGATGGTCTTTTAAGGGAGTATGCGAGGCACAGACGTTTGCTTCGCCTAGCTGAGTTCTGCTAGGAGCAAACCAAAACTAGTATGTGGGTGCCTTTAGGCTACTGTTGGCTCTTTCTGACAGCTGATAGTAGTTTACTGATGGTAGGGGCTCCCAAGTGGCGCAGTGGTCTAAGACACCGCATCTCAGTGCTATAGGCATCACTACATACCCTGGTTTGATTCCAGGCTGTATCACAACAGGATGGGAGTCCTATAGGTTGGTGCACAATTGGCCCAGCGTTAGGGTTTTGGCCAGGGTATGCCGTTATTGTAAATAAGAATTTGTTCTTAATTGACTTGCCTAGTTAAATAAAGTTTAAATCAAATGAAATACTGATGAAAGTAGAAGACTGTAAAGTTACATCATCATCTGGTTGTCTAGGATCGACAGGATGAAACATGGTTCCTCCAGAGTTGCCTGTCCTCCATTGCAGAACAAACACAATCTCCTTCAAGGTGAGCTCAGTAAGGAAAAAGAAGGTTACATAGTGTTCATCAAATAAATGTACAGTTACTAGGGGGAAGTTTGATATTATACCCTTTAAGTGCATTTGATGGTTATTGGAGTAAAAACAAATGTGGCCAATGTAATTTCCTGAGTACTGGACTTACAAAATCTCGACACAGGAACTTTGGTCAGTTTTGGTCCCGGGGCGTATTTCCCGGGTTCCGGGACGTATTTCCCGGGTTCGGGGCGTATTTCCCGGGTCCTGGGGCGTATTTCCCGGGTTCCGGGGCGTATTTCCCGGGTTCCGGGGCGTATTTCCGGGTTCCGGGGCGTATTTCTCGGGTCCCGGGGCGTATTTCCCGGGTCCCGGGACGTACGCAATAGCTATAATGACATATTTCAGCTTGGTAATGTCACTGTTGTAAAATAGCTGAAACGAACACAGCAGCAGTGGTGGGCGAACAGAGCTGCACTCACCTCCATAAACAGACCTGATTGATGCTGGAGTGGAGGTTGAAGAGGAGGGGAGAGGTGAAGAGCGGAGATGAGAGGTTGGAGAGGTGGTGGGGTGTACTACTCCTCCTGTAAAGGGTGGTTGGAGGGTCTTACTTTGCAGGTCAATTTGGGCATTATCTCTTGTGCACTCACTCTGGCTGTCAACAGGGACCCCCTCATTATGATAATCAGACAGTTGCAGATGATGACTAATGATGGCGGTGCTCTCAGGACCAGCCCACTAACATGGATGGGCTCTGTTTCAAATGGCACCCTATTCCCTATGCAGGGCACTACTTTTAAAATAATGGGTCTGATCAAAAGTAAGGCACTATATAGGGAATAGGGTGCCATTTGGGACACAGCCATTGCTCCCCAACCCAGGAGCTGGAGTGCCCTTTCCTTCCCTTCCCTTCTGCTGGGCTATTGGCAATTCAATGGGAGTTGACCCATCCGGCCCTAATGGGAATTAATGACTGGTATTCACCACCTCAATATGGCTGGGCTGCTTTCTATTCATTAACGCTCTGAAACAATAATGCTCTGAATAAACTATTTGTATCACTTATGTTGGGTTACGTAGATTTCTGTCATAACATCCATCTCTCTTTTTATATATGGCTGTTTACGTACTCCTAACCAACTGTTTTTTTTGTTAATTTTTTCTCATTGTTTGTAACTTATTTTTTTTACTTATTCTGTACATAATGTTGCTGCTTCCTTTCCCTTTGACCGAAAATAACTTCTGGACATCAGAACAGCGGTTACACGAACTGGCAGCACCACAAACTTTTTTTCCTTTAACGAGTCCGACGAGCCCGAAGTGAAGGACATACGGCTTTCCCTGGAACAGGCCCAAATCAAAGTCAGTGGCGTGAAGAGAAGATGGTGAAAAAGTGGACCGAGGTTGGACTGCCTTGTGAGAATTTGTAGGCGATAAAATAAACCTCCACTGCCTTCCGTTCTACTAGCTAACCTGAAATAATTGGAAAATAAAATCAACGACCTACGAGGAAGATTAAACTACCAACGGGACATTAAAAACTGTAATATCTTATGCTTCGTGGAGTCGTGGCTGAACGCTGCTGGTTATATGCTGTATCGGCAGGATAGAACAGCGGCGTCTGGTAAGACAAAGGGTGGCGGACTATGCATTTGTAAACAACAGCTGGTGCACGATATCTAAGGAAGTCTCCAGGTTTTGCTCGCCTGAGGTTTCATGATAAGCTATAGACCACACTACCTACCTAGCGTTTTCATTTGTATTTTTTGTAGCTGTCTACATGCTACCACAGACTGATGCTGGCGCTAAGACAATGAGATATATTCCGTCATAAGCAAACAGGAAGCACCAGTGACTAGATCAATAAAAAGGTGATCAGATGAAGCAGATGCTAAGCTACAGAACTTTTTTGATAGCACAGACTGGAATATGTTCCGGGAATAATCCGATGGCATTGAGGAGTACACCACATCAGTCACTGGCTTTATCAATAAGTGCATTGAGGACGTCGTCCCCACAGTGACCGCACATACACCAATCAGAAGCCATGGATTACAGGCAACATCCGCACTGAGCTAAAGGCTAAAGCTGCCGCTTTCAAGGACTCTAACCCGGAAGCTTATAAGAAATCCCGCTATGCCCTCCGATGAACCATCAAACAGGCACAGCGTCAATACAGGACTAAGATCGAATCGTACTACACCGGCTCCAAGGCTCTTCGGATGTGGCAGGGCTCGCAAACCATTACAGACTACAAAGGGAAGCACAGCTGAGAGATGCCCAGTGTCACATGCCTACCAATCGAGCTAAACTACTTCTATGCTCGCTTCGAGGCAAATAACACTGAAACATGCATGATAGCACCAGCTGTTCCGGACGACTGTGTGATCATGCTCTCCGCAGCCGATGTGAGTAAGACCTTTAAACAGGGCAACATTCACAAGGCCGCAGGGACAGATGGATTACCAGGATGTGTACTCTGAGCATGTGCTGACCAACTGGCAAGTGTTTTCACTGACATTTTCAACCTCTCGCTGTCCGAGTCTGTAATACCAATATGTTTCAAGCAGACCGCCATAGTCCCTGTGCCCAAGAACACTAAGGTAACCTGCCTAAATGACTACCGACCCGTAGCACTCACATCTATGGCCATGAAGTGCTTTGAAAGGCTGGTCATGGCTCACATCAACACCATTATCCCAGAAACCCTAGACCCACTCCAATTTGCACACCTCCCTAACAGATCCAATCTCTATTGCACTCCACACTAACCTTTCCCACATGGACAAAAATAACACCTATGTGAGAATGCTATTCATTGACTACAGCTCAGCGTTCAACACCATAGTGCCCTTAAAGCTCATTACTGCTGCTCTTGTTGGGGCGGCAGGTAGCCTAGTGGTTAGAGCGTTGGGCCAGTAACCGAAAGATTGCTGGATCGAATCCATGAGCTGACAAGGTACAAATATGTTGTTCTGCTCCTGAACAAGGAAGTTAACCCACTGTTCTCTGGTAGGCCGTCATTGTAAATAAGAATTTGTTCTTAACTGACTTGCCTAGTTAAATAAAGGTTAAATGAAATTTTAAAAAATAAAGGACCCTGGGACTAAACACCTCCCTCCGCAACTGGATCCTGGACTTCTTGACGGGCCAACCCCAAGGGTAAGGGTAGGTAACAACACATCCGCCACGCTGATCCTCAACACGGGGGCCCATCAGGGGTGCTTGCTCAGTCCCCTCCTGTACTCGCTGTTCACTAATGACTGCATGGCCAGGCACAACTCCAACACCATCATTAAGGTGGTCTATGACACAACAGTGGTAGGCCTGACAACAACCTCTCCCTCAACGTGATCAAGACAAAGGAGATGATTGTGGACTACAGGAAAAGGAGGACCGAGCATGTCTCCTCCCCCAAGCACAACCCATGGGTCCTCAGATCCTCAAAAGGTCATTTAGCTCCACGATCGAGAGCATCCTGCCATACCAGGCATCGCTGCCTGGTATGGCAACTGCTCGGCCTCCGACCGCATCCAACTACAAAGGGTAGTGCGTACGACCCAGTACATCACTGGGGCCAAACTTCCGGCCATCCAGGTCCTCTATACCAGGGGGTGTCAGAGGAAGCCCCTAAAAATTGTCAACGTCTCCAGCCACCCTGTTCTCTCTGCTACCACACAGCAAGCGGTACCGGAGCGCAAAGTCTAGGTCCAAGAGGCTTCTAAACAGATTTTACCCCCAAGCCATAAGACTCCTGAACATATAATCAAATTGCTACCCAGTCTATTCGCATTGCCCCCCTCTTTTACGCCAGTGCTATTCTTTGTTATTATCTATTATTATCTTATCTAGTCACTTTAAGAACTCTACCTACATGTACATTTGACCTCAATTACTTTGACTAACCGCTGCCCTCGCACATTGACTCATTACTGGTATCCCCTGTACATAGTCTCGCTATTGTTATTTTACTGCTACTCTTTAATTACTTGTTTCTTTTATTTCTTACTTTTATTGGGTTTTTAAAAAACTGCATTGTTGGTTAGGGGCTTGTAAGTAAGCATTTCACTGTAAGGTCAAATTGGACTTGATTTTATTTTATTTTTCTTGGAACTTAATTAAGGTTTGATTTCTGTATTTCCTGGATGCGGTATTGTGTGTGAATTTGTAAAGCGGATTATATTTGAATCTGAGATTGGAAAACAACTTCAAATGTGAGTGGAATGCTGGGCTAATTATTGAGGCGTTACTTGAAACACACCAGTCTTGTTTTTCTTTGTATTTATTTATTTAACCTTTATTTAACTCGGCAAGTCAGTTAGGAACTAATTCTTATTTACAATGACGGCCTACCATAAGTCAAAAGGCCTCCTGTGGGGGACAGGGGCTGGGATTTAAAAATATATATATATAATAAAAAATATAAAAAATAGGACAAAACACACATCACGACAAGAGAGACAGCACAACACTACATAAAGAGACCTAAGACAACAACACAGCAAGGCAGCAACACGGTAGCAGCACATACCATGGTACAAACAGTGTTTGCTTTCCTATTGAACTGGTTAGTTCACCACAAGTGGACACTTTGGTCTCAGGTTTCATCCTGGTGTCAGGTGTTCTAATGATGAGCAGCAGAGGTGTCCTGGCAGCAAAACATGATAATGACTAGAATGAACATTCCCATTCAAGTCAACGTTCCATGGTAGGTGGACTGGTGGCCATATTGAGTGTACTCACAGAGGTGAAAGGAGTATGCTTGGTATATTTCCTATGTTTTAGGGGGCCGACGACATCATGGCAACCCCTGCACAATTCCACTGAGGAAAAAATCGAATCAAATAAAAATGTATTCGTCACATGACAGAAGACAACAGTTGTAAACCATACAGTGGAATACTTACTTACTTGCAAGATCTTCCTCAACAATCAGAGGCACAAAATAGAATATCCAGAATATGGTCTTAAAAAAAGCACAGAAACAACACTAGGTCATATAAAAATAAGCACGCAAGAAATAAACCCACCAAAATGTAAGCTACTCTATATACACGGCCAGTACCAATACCACATCAAAATGTGCAGGGATAAGGTGGAAGTTAATATGTACATGTACATATTTCAATGGCTCCGTTTAGCTCAGTGTTAGGTTTTAGTGTTCCCTTCTGCTTTGTGAATATGCTCTTTGATGAGCTCCCAGGGATTTCGGTTTTCTGTGTTTTTAAGTTTGACTTCTGCCTGGATGTGCTCCCTCCTAGTGAAGCCTACCAGAGAGAATATGGCATTTCCTCAATGAGCCACTAACAATTAGTTTAGTTATAATTCTGCAGAAGGTAGCCCTTCCATTCATCAGCACAGGCATTATTATGACAGATTTTACTAGGGAGAAAAATTGTGATTTAGTTGGAATTATTTATAACATTAATTTGTCCTCCTACCATGTTTAGATGTACTCTACTGTACCTGGAGGCTAATCTTCCCCTAATGAGGAAACAAAGCTGGTCTGTCATGTTTTTCAGTCAGGATGGAAGTCCCCCTAGTAGTCTAGACCAGCTGGAAATAGCAGAGCTGGGTTCATATACTATTTGAAATCGTTCAAATACTGTTTTAACGTTGGCTTTAGCCTGACTGGGGACCCAGATGGAATTTCAAGTTTAGAAAGTATTCTACTGGTTCCATTGTGCCAGGCAAGTTTAATCTGGTAAATAGTCATCTGGAGAGTAGCTCGGAGCTGCTAGCGGTTGGGGTTGTGAATTTCCAGTCTGGGTGGGGCCTGAGACTGGGCCTCCTGCAGTTTGCTGTCTTCTTCTCTTCTGACTCAGGCACTCACCCAATAGAGCAGTCATGCAAGCCAGCAAACTGTGTATGTGGGGGGGAGGGTACGTTTTTATAAAGGCACTGCTCCATTTAGGCCTTTGCAGCTGTGGGGGACATAAAGCCGCTCTGCTCTCACCTCTCTGCTCTTAGCAGGTCATTCTCTCAGGTGCAATGTTTAGCTTTTGGGCTTTTGTTAGAGTTGTCAGAACATGGGCTGGGTGGGTTAGGAACTTATTTTAAAGTCATGCCCTGGACTATATTGTCCCTATTCCGCCCTTGTTTGTTTGCACGTACTGTGGATATTTTTTGTTGTCCTTTCAGAAGTGTTTCAGTCATTGCTATTGATTTTGTAAATAAAGACATTTTATATATTGTTCTGTTATCGTTAGATTCAAATAACAAGATGATTGGGGATTTCTATGCTGAAAATGAGCTAGTTTCATCAGAATGTATTTTTTACCAAATTGACAGGAGTCAAGCATGCGCCAATCCAATTCTCATACCGCCCCAACAGATCCACAGAAGACACAATCTCTATTGCACTCCACACTGCCCTCACCCACCTGGACAAAATGAATACCTATGTAAGAATGCTGTTCATTGACTACAGCTCAGTATTCAACATGATAGTCCCCTCAAAGCTCATCACCAAGCTTAGGACCCTGGGACTGAACACCTCCCTCTGAAACTGGATCTTGGAGTTTGTGATGGGCTGCCCCCGGCGGTGAGGGTAGGCAAACACACACACAACATACACACACACCACATATCCACCACGCTGACCATCAACACGGAGGCCCCTCAGGGATGTGTGCTTAGTCCCTTCCTGTACTCCCTGTTCAACCACAACTGCGTAGCCGCGCACGACTCCAACCACATCATTAAGTTTGCTGACGACACAACGGTAGTAGGACTGATCACTGACAACGATGAGGCAGTCTATAGGGAGGAGGTCAGAGACCTGGCAGTGTGGTGCCAGGACAACAACCTCTCCCTCAACTTCAGCAAGACAAAGGAGCTGATCGTGGACTACAGGAAATGGAGGGGTGAGCATGCCCCCGTCCACATTGATGGGGCTATAGTCGAGCGGGTCGAGAGATTACATTTCTTAGGTATCCACATCACGAAGGAATTAACATAGTCCACACACACCCACACGGTTGCGAAGAGGGCACGATAGTGCCTCTTGCCCCTCATGAGGCTGGAAAGATTTGGCATGGGCCCTAAGATACTCAAAAAGGTTCTACAGCTGCACCATTGAGAACAACTTGACTGGCTGCATCACCGCTTGGTACGGCAACTGCAAGGCACCCAACCACAAGGCGCTACAGAGGGTGCAGCCCAGTACATCACTGGGGACAAGTGCCTTGCCATCCAGGACTTCTATACCAGGCGTGTCAGAGGAGAGCCCAAAAATGCCAGCCACCCAAGGCATAGACTGTTCTCTCTGCTACCGCACAGCAAACAGTACCAGCGCACCAAGTCTGGAACCAACAGGACCCTGAACAGCTTCTACCCCAAAGCCATGAGACTTCTAAACAATACTTCTAAATAGCACACACACACACACACACACACACACACACACACACACACACACACACACACACACCACATACACTGCTGCTACTGTCTATTGTCTATCCTGTTGCCTAGTCCCTTTACCTCTACTGTATGTACATAGCTACTTCAATTACATTAAAAAAATGAAGTACTGGTACTCCCTGTATAAAGCCATGTTATATTTACTCATTATTGTTATTGGTTATTCACTGCATATACAGTATATTCCTCATTTCATATTTAATTGTATATCTTTATCTTTAACTCTGCATTGTCGGAAAATGACCTGTAAGCAAGCATTTCATTGTTAGTCTATACTGTACCTGTTGTTTGCGAAGCATGTGACAAATACAATGTGATTGCACAGCAGTGTCCCTGCTATAACACAGAGCCATTATGATGCCCTGGCCAATGCTTCACTTCTTCACAGAGGGGATTCTTTCATTACTGGATAACACAGGGAGGCTGCTGAACGGAGCAAATGGAATGGCAAAGACCTGGCAACCATGTGTTTGATGTATTTGATACCATTCCACTAATTCCGCTCTGGTGATTCCCACAAGCCTGTCCTCCCCAATTAAGTTGCCACCAACCTCCTGTGCTGGATAATCACATTTATGAATGTCTCAGTTGAACAGCGACAGTGATTACATGTCCTCTCCACGTCATTCCAAAAGGAGCTGAAAAGAACCAACAAATGGATGACTGCAGATGAAGCAAGGGAGGAGGTGGAAGAGGAGGTAGAAGAGGAGGTGGAGGGGGAGAGATGATTAAACTGTGTCAGAAAGGGCACACGCTCCAGGTTTTCTCAGTTCCCTGTGAATAAGAAGGAAATGGTTTGTTGTGTAGAACCTCTCAGTGGGCTGAAGGGGAGTACCATTAACACTGACTGGAGCCTTGCTGCAGGGACTCATTCAACATGTTGGCAAAATAAATAGATCCAATGAAACGAAATGAAGGAAAAGGAAAACACCATTAAGCCATAGAAAATATGTTATTTTTAGGTTTTGCTGTCAATGACGGTAAGTCGCTCTGGGTAAGAGCGTCTTGCAAATGACAAAAATAGAAAAGTGTAATGTAGCTGTTAATTTTAGAGGCTTCTTAACACAAATAAAAGGGAATTGACCGGTCTTGCAGCCTACTCTTCTATCTGCTCCTGCTGGTTTATTGAGATCTACCAGAGGTACCATAAGTTAAAAACTAGATCAGATCAATGTAAGAACTAGATCAGATCAATGTAAAAACTAGTCCAGATCAATGTAAAAACTAGTCCAGATCAATCTAAGAACTAGACCAGATCAATCTAAGAACTAGACCAGATCAATGTAAGAACAAGATCAGATCAATGTAAAAACTAGACCAGATCAATGTAAGAACTAGACCAGATCAATGTAAGAACTAGATCAGATCAATGTAAAAACTAGTCCAGATCAATGTAAGAACTAGACCAGATCAATGTAAGAACAATATCAGATCAATGTAAAAACTAGACCAGATGAATGTAAGAACTAGACCAGATCAATGTAAGAACTAAACCAGATCAATGTAAGAACTAGACCAGATCAATGTAAGAACTAGACCAGATCAATGTAAGAACTAGACCAGATCAATGTAAGAACTAGACCAGATCAATGTAAGAACTAGACCAGATCAATGTAAGAACTAGACCAGATCAATGTAAGAACTAGATCAGATCAATGTAAGAACTAGACCAGATCAATGTAAGAACTAGATCAGATCAATATAAGTGAACACCACTCTCAATTACAACCCTTTCCAAAAGGATTGCCAGCCATTTGCATTTTACTATTCTAACAATATGCTCTTCACTTTGGATTACTGCCTTTTAAAATGATAGATTATCCAAGTCTCAACTCAGTTGGTGACTATTCTGAAGTCTTCTGGAACTCAGTTGGTGTTTATTATGAAGTCTTCTAAAAGCCAGTGTGTCCTGTAGGTAACACATGGAGCCGTGCTGGGTTGCCTACTGTGAGGACTTAGCAGGGGGCGGTGTGTGAGGGGAAGGGTATTGTTTAACTGGGAGGATGAGAGGAAGAGGGGAGGAGTGAGAACTGTGATGGCCAGGAAGAGACTGCTGGGAAAGAGGGAAGGAAGGAAGGAAGGAAGGAAGGAAGGAAGGAAGGAAGGAAGGAAGGAAGGAAGGAAGGAAGGAAGGAAGGAAGGAAGGAAGGAAGGAAGGAAGGAAGGAAGGAAGGAAGGAAGGAAGGGAAATGTCCCTGGACTCTGGGAAAATGGCCTGACAGTAACAAAAACCAGCCATACTAAGATTTAATCCCAAATGGCACCCTATTCCCTTCTGTGCCTTTCTTTCCTTCTTAATGCGTTTGAGCCAATCAGTTGTGTTGTGACAAGGTAGGGGTGGTATACAGAAGATAGCCCTATTTGGTAAAAGACAGAGTCCATATTATGGCAAGAACAGCTCAAATAAGCAAAGAGAAACGACAGTCCATCATTACTTTAAGACATGATGGCTGACCATCATATAATATAGTATATAGTATATATATATATATAATATAGTAATATATATAATATAGTATATATAATAGTATCATATAATACGGAACATTTCAAGAACTTGAACGTTTTTTCAAGTGCAGTTGCAAAACCCATCAAGCGTTATGATGAAACTGTCTCTCATGAGAAATGCCACAGGAAAGGAAGACCCAGAGTTACCTTTTCTGCAGAGGATAAGTTCATTAGAGTTACCATCCTCAGAAATTGCTGCCCAAATAGATGCTTCACAGAGTTCGAGTAATAGACACATTTCAACATCAACTGTTCAGAGGAGACTGCATGAATCAGGCCTCCATGGTCAAATTGCTGTAAAGAAACCACTACTAAAGGACACTAATAATAATAAGAGACTTACTTGGGCCAAGAAACACGAGCAATGGACATTATACCTTTGGAAATCTGTCCTTTGGTCTGATGAGTCCAAATTTGAGATTTTTGGTTCCAACCTCTGTGTCTTTGTCAGACGCAGTGTAGGTGAACAGATGATCTCCTCATGTGTAGTTCCCACTGTGAAGCATGGAGAAGGAGGTGTGATGGTGTGGGGGTGCTTTGCTGGTGACACTGTCTGTGTTTTATTTAGAATTTAACCAGCATGCCTACCACAGCATTTTGCAGTGACACGGCATCACATCTAGGACTATTATTTGTTTTTTAATAGGACAATGACCCAACACACCTCCAGGATGTTTAAGGGCTATTTGACCAAGAAGGAGAGTGATGGAGTGCTGCATCAGAAGACCTGGCCTCCACAATCACCCCGACTTCAACCCTATTGAGATGGTTTGGGATGATTTGGACCGCAGGGTGAAGGAAAAGCAGCCAACAAGTGCTCAGCATATGTGGCAACTCCTTCAAGACAGCTGGTAAAGCATTCCATGTGAAGCTGGTTGAGAGAATGCCAAGAGTGTACAAAGTTGTCATCAAGGAAAAGTGTGGCTACTTTGAAGAATCTAAAAACTTAAATATATTTTGATTTGTTAAACACTTTTCTGGTTACTGCATGATTCCATACGTGTAATTTCATAGTGTTGATGTCTTCACTTTTATTCTACAATGTAGAAAATAGTAAAAATAAAGAAAAACCTTTGAATGAGTAGGTGTGTCCAAACTTTTGACTTGTACTGTATATAATGCACTATTTTTGACCAGGTCCCATGTGGCTCTGGTCATAAGTAGTGCACTATAAAGGGAATAGGGTGCCACTTGGGACGCATCCTGATGCTGTTGTGGGACCCTCAAGAAGTGCTCTACAGCTGCCTGACACAAAAAAATTGATTTAGCTGACTTAAGAATATCAAAGATTTTTTCCCTTCTAGGGGATCAATCAAAAACACATGCAACTAGCCTAGTCTGCCTAGTCCATGTCTGAATGTAGTTAATTCTTTATTGGTGGGATTTACAGAGGTTTGGGGTTGGGCTGTGATGAAAAGGTTGCTTTGTCGAGAGAAAACAGTGAGTATGAGTGAAGAAGCAGAGATCAGATACTGGGCAGCTTTGAAGTGGCCAGTAAAGATTTGGCTACTCATGAGAGAGACAATGTTGCATTTCTTCGGCGCCCACACTTAAACAGTTTTTACAACTCTTGGAAACCTTCAAGAGGTCTGGAGAAGAAGTTGAGATGGAGGGACCCTACAGTATTCCCTTAAACCTGCATCCAACTTTTGATGCTGTGACACTGAGTGGAAAATCCCTTTACACAAGAGGATCATGCAGCAAAGAGGTGAAGAAATGTATTACTGATATTGAAATGGGTCCAAACATAATATTTCTTAGTGTTTCCTAACGTTTATTACATTTAAAACATACCTTTGTTTTGTAATTTCCCCCATTGACTGATTACTTGTGTTTAATAAGAGAGTGGTTTTTCACATGGTCACAGTGTTTTGTTTCTTCTTCATTTCCACAGCCTAGGTCCGGTCATTTTTAAAGTGTTTTGTAATGGAAAAAATTAAAAAGTAGTCCCTTTTTGTTTTGGGCAATTTTCTTCCATTTGGTGCCTAATGAATACACCCCAGGTATTTTGACTGCGAGGGACAAACCCCTAAGTATGTGAGGGTTGGCCTGGGGTCTGGAGTTCACATTGACTTCCTTTGAGACTTAGCTTTTTTTTTTGGTTTTGGGGGCAGAGAGGGAGATAAGACTTGGCTTCATTATTAGCAGGGTCAGTAACCTAACCTCTGTCTGCTGGTTATCCTGCTCAATCTGAGCAGCCCTCAGTCCCTCTATGGTAATAATCCAAGAGGTTATCAGTTCAAGGGCTTCTTTATTAAAACCATCTGACTTGTCTCAGCCACGCATCTCTGATCTTCCCCTTTCATTCTCATGACAGGCTAGTTGGCTGGCTGTGTCACAGCTGTGCTCTGTCTGTCTGTAATTCAGCTAAATAAGAATCCAACATGCTCTCTCTCAGCATATCTAACCACTACACACCAATGCCCCAACTCTGTTTAACAGCCAATGTGTATGTATGACTTTGGCAATGTCTCTATCTCTGCTAGGATGGGAAAGGCGGAGAGGGGAGAGAGGCAGAAGAACAGATAGGAGAAGGGGGTTGGGTCTTCTCCTTTGAGGGATTTCTTTCCCAGGGGCAGAGTTGGGGTCAGTCAGAGGACAGGGGCGAGTTCCTCTGTAATCAAGTTACCTATCTACCTGCCCTGTTCACAATGACCTTATATATATATTTTTTATTTTACCTTTATTTAACTAGGCACATCAGTTAAGAACAAATTCTTATTTACAATGACAGCCTAGGAACAGTGGGTTAACTGCCTTGTTCAGGGGCAGAATTACAGATTTTTACGTCGTCAGCTCAGGGATTCAATCTAGCAACCTTTCGGTTACTGGCCCAACGCTCTAACCAACGCAGCCATCAACCAAGAATATTCCCTCTCTAGTAACACTCCTTCTTTCCTATTCTTTATGAGTGACACTATATTTACAGTAATAGTCTAGGTTTGTCCTAAGATATGCATGCATTATTTTAATAAAATATGCAGTTTTTTCTGCTCACCCTACAGTATCAGGTGTGAATGGGAAACATAAAGTCCCCACAGGATTTGTGTGCATCTGTGTGCCTGCTGCGTGTGCGTGCATGTGCGTGCATGTGCATCAGCAAGCCAGCCAGTCCAGATGGCGATGCGGGCCTACAGTACCTGTCTCCACAAGCAAAACAGTGACAAGGACAGGGAGAGATGTTTCCGGGCCCAGGCCAATTTATTTTCATTTCATTTATTTGCCTGCATGTCTGTGCTGCCGTTAGGGGAAAATGCCTCCATGCATATTTGATGTTCCTCTTGCCTGGGAGTTAATTAAGGAGATCTGTTTTTGGCTCCTGGGCAAGCTCTGACAGGCCTCCCATTCAACACAGCAGGGTGTGATGGACAGATCTGCTACTCCCAGTCCACACAGTGAGTTGCTGCCTCCTAGGCAGCGTGATGTGATGATGCCTCCCAGGCAGGGTGATATGATGGGCAGATCAGCTGCTTTGGCATTGTCTTACTTCAGATAGCGCGTCGATTCCACCTGCACGGATACTTCTCGTATCTCGCAAAGTGTATGGGATAGCTCAAAAGTTGTTTGGCTACAATGTGCTGTCTAACATTAGAAAATATGACCCATTTGACATTGTCTGCTGAACTCTACGTCTGCCTCAAAACAGCCTGTTAGAACAATAAATTGGTCAATAACGTTGACATTTTTCTGTTGAGGAAGTCTTAGTACCACCATTTTACATCGAGCTAAGGATTTGTGTGTTTCTTGGAGCAGTATTTCTGAAGCTTGACAACGGGCACGAAAGCTAGCATAATGTGTCCAACATTAGCTTGCTAGCTAGCTGAGCCAGTCACTGAAACGATGCCAATCACTAGCCAACCAACTACCTACCTACTTAGCTAATGTTGGCCACACAATGTTGAATGTTTCCAAAAAAGCTACCAAATTAGGAAGGACTGTTATCAGAAATCAGTCCATAAAGTAGGCATTTATCTCCGCTATTGCTAATGTGTGGCCTTGTATGGAGTGGCTAAGGTTCCGGATGTTCTGGAACACCACTTGCGATGGCTATTGATACAGTGATTTCTGTGCATGTGCAGGATATTTTTTCCCGTACCTGCTGCCCACTGCTGCCTACGAAGCTTCTGCTCAGTGCTCCCAGTGATCCGCTGCCGCTTCCTCTTCATTGACATGGAGGGGGAAACTTCATGTTGTACACTAAAGATTAGGTCGACATTCCATGCCTCAAGCGTGATTTCATGTTCATTTTCCATGTTGTGGCCTACACAAAACATGTTCATACAAACTTTTTCTTGTTGTCACAGTGTATTTAGGCAAGCACATCAGACACAAAATAGTGATATTTTCTCATTATCATTGCAAACATTGGCAAGTTCTTTTTTCAGCAACCCTTGCTATATGCCACCATAACTATGAAGATTATCATCACAAATAGTAGGTAGTCTAAAGCGGTGGATGACAGAGGGGGGGGCACCGCATACACATGCTCCAACTGTCTAGAAAGTTCCGCTGCCCTACAACTGTAACAATGTATTTGAGAGACAACAAGTGCTCATTGTGCAAATATATATATGTTTTTAATAAACATTGTAGATTAAATATAGTTTACATGTTGTCAACAATCTAAGTAATAGACAGAGACTGATTCCTCCTGCCTGTCAGTACTTAGCCGTGCATGGGCTATAGCCAATCAGCATGTGAGGCTAGTCAGCATGTTCAGCAGACACAAGGTGACACACTCTGTATGTAATTATTTCATCAGGCAAAAAGACAACCCACACTACACAATGCCTAGCATCCCAGTCTGTTCTCTGGACCAGTGACACACACACACACACACACACACACACACACACACACACACGCACAAACAGGGGTAGGGGGGTCCTGTCACCTCCTCTCCTATCCATAAATGGAGCTTAAGCTCTATTCAGAATTTAACGGTTCAGAAAACTGTTCAGTGCACCGGTCAACATGAAATGAGCTGTTGGTTTAGTGTCTTTACTGTTGGAGCTGACACTGCTGTTTTCATTGAGGGGGTGGTGGTGGTGGTGAAAGGGAGGCGGGGTGGGGGTTCTGTTTGGTGAAACGGTGGGGAGACTGGTGGGGGTGGTGGGTTGGAGAGAGGGTGGTTGAGGGAAGAGAACCTCCACTCAATACCCAGCGGACAGCAACCAGACAGCAACCAGACAGCAACACAGTTGTCCCAAAGAACAACTTACTTACTTCCATTTTGGCACACGTTTCTGAGTCAACCAGGCAGGCCACTGCCTTTTCCTTTTCTTATTTTCCACAGTCAGCCGTCACAGACTAAACAGTCTCGGATGGAAGATAGAGGCCATTAGCCTAATTCAAGTGATTTAACATGCTAGCTCCAGTCCACCATCTGGGATTTGGGAACGGTTCAGCACGGGGTTATTAGCAACTAATCCATCTAATCTCCCAACCTCTCTATCCGAATCTAGTTTCACGAGCTCACTTCAATACCCACAGATTGCATGGGAGAGATTGCACAGGCAGACCTGGCTGGAAGACAGACACAGACAGACAGACAGACAGACAGACAGACAGAAAAAGCAG